>NC_056747.1:708626083-708896083 GCF_019279795.1 Protopterus annectens | reverse complement strand
CACTTACAGAGTACATATGTAGGAGATGCAGAAAGTTAGCCATTTGGAGAGTTACTTTGGAGACTTTATTACTAGTCATGCTGTGGAAAATGATACAAAAAGTTGGTTGTGTTGTGTTTATAGAAAGATTTAGTACTACCCAAGAGTCAAGAATAGATGAAGATCAACAACACAGATGAAACATTATGGCAAGAACATAACTTCTTTTTATGTACTTACCATAACAGTAGATTATTGTCCCTCTTGGCCCACTGCAACTGTCCTTGTGTTATTTGCTTTAGAGCCTTTTCAGTGCTTGCTTTCCTCCCCTCTACCACAAGGCAGTGCACCCCTAATGTTCCTCAAATCAAGTTTGCCACCTTAAAACACTATGGTACTCAGCAGGCCTAGAAAAACACATAGTAGACCTAAACCCAAAGCCTATCAAGAAGAAAAGTGACAATTTGAAAGGGGGGTTTGTTGAGTGGATAGGGACAATAAGGATTCATGAAAATATGACAAAAAGCCCAGTAGAAAATATAAAAACAACCAGCTTGCACTTTATTAACAAAAACGTCTCAAGTCTCTAGCGATTCGGCAGGAAATGCCTTCTAGGAGTACTTTAAGTCCTTGTGGTCTTAATACTGAATGTTCATGGACATTCTTGATACAACTGTTTTCTAAGTATAATAGAAATACAGCATTTAATGTTCTAGATATTAATTAATTAGTCAAGTGTTTTATAATTGATAGTTGATGTTTGTATAAAATGGCACTGTTTTTCCTTACTTGAGACGTTCTTGCTAATAAAGTGCAAGCTGGTGATTTTTATATTTGTTACTGGCCTTTTGTCATATTTGCAAGGGGGTAAAAATTACCTAGGGGAAAAGTAACACTTTCAGATTCTATAAACTGTTTTCTTAACCTGTATTTTATGTAAAATACAGTAAAAAGAGCATTAATGCTATTTTTTTATCAGAGATAAAAGGTGCTGACAGCTTCACTGCCTTGCATCTTGTAATGCACTAATAGCACATAACATATAACAGCAGCAATTATGCATCACAGAAAACAAAGGCAATCATTTAAATAATGTTATATATTTAATCGTTACCTATTTATTCATGATGAAGAAAGGATCGTTAAGTGACTCCACAGTTTATGCAAAGTGAACTAATTTTGAACACAGTAGCAAGTCCCCTATTTAAATATAGAAAACAGACTTCATATCATTAACTACTAAGGAGGGTATTCCATAAAACAGGAACAAAGCTGCTGTACTCCCACTTACTGGTTTTCCTGTCATCCAAGTGAACCTTTGATATGTAATCATCATCTGATGTGATGCTTCTGAAGTGGGTTACCACTGAAGCATGCTCATAAGCTGAGACCTTCTAGTTGCATAAATTAACCTATAAGCCAATGTTAAATCAAAGATTACCTTATTTCTAAATGTCACATACCCTATAAGCCCAATGTGTTTGCCAGATTATTAAACCACATAATGACCTTTATGACTCTATTCACATGGTATTCCCCATCATGAAGTGTGTGACAAGACAGCTTTTGTAAACAGGATTGCTATTAATTTACGATGATGGCATCCCTGTTTGAAGAGAGAATATTGGATATTTTGAGAACTGGGACCAGCAGGGTTGAAATACATGAATTAGCAGGGAAAAAGACCTGTCAGACTGACCTGATATTTATAATGGAATTGTAGCTGGAGGGTTAATACAAGTAGTAAAAGCATATTGCCTAAATGTCAACATCTTTATTACTGTCTCACAAAAAAAGAAAATACACAGGTAGAAGCACTGAGTAAGAGGTAAGATAGCGACACAGATGGTTCACTGCTGAGAAGCAAAAAGACTGTAGTTACACACCGATTTCTCCAAATGTTTTTGGTTTCTAATACCATGACAAGAATGGACCCCATTCCTAAGTCAGGGTACAATTACAGTTCACAAAATTAGTACTGCTTCAGTCTTTGATGTTAGCCAGTAGTACTCTACTCAGCACCCACAAAGTCCCCCTGAATTGCTTCCTTCTGCAGTTCATAATGGGTTATGTGCATTGGTAGCATAATTAAGCACGCTTAAAAATTCTTCATTAGTCCTGTTGCTCTTACTACAATTAGAAATGTCTGGTATCTTTATCCCACATTGCTTTAGTTTCTGCTTACAAATCCTGGTATTTTATACATTGTGTGCCTCAGTACACAGGACACTATAATTGTTGGATGTAGCTATGTCAGTCATTAATGCTACTTTTGTACTTTTTTTTTCTTGGATTACTATTTCTGCTTTCTGGTTTCCTTGCATCTATTTCTTAACCATTTATTTTGGGTGATCCCATGTGATCCAGACTTCATCACTGTCACTAATGGTTTGTGGACCATGTTTCCAATGTTTTTCAGCTACTACAACCCCCCATCCAACAGTCATACATATTGTTATGCCTTTCAGTATACGAGCCTCAGCCAAGAACATACCTCTCAACTGTAACTGATTACAAGGATCATTCCTCTTTTTGAGTCTTATAATGTCCATATCTCCCATTGTTCCTCATTGAAGTAGAACTAATTCCTGCTACTTGTAACTTTGAAGGACTATACCAGAGGGATCTGTCTCCATTAGCCATGGAACCGCTCCTGAACAGCATGATTGGTTGAGCACTGTTTAAACGTTTTGCCTTGATGGGAGTGAATAAAGGATCTGAAGAAGGTTTTACCAAAAGCGCTTATCCTATGTTCTCTTAGTTTGTTTTGTGTCTTTTAAGAGTTTTATTAAATTACAGACTTTATCTTGTCTATGGTGGTACGTCTGCATTTTTTTTTTTTTACTTTGGTTCTTTTTTTTTGCAAGACTACCTTCAGCAGTGTGTACTTATTTTTTTGTTTCAATTGTTTCGCATTGAAAGTGTCTGTCACGCATTCAGTGTTGCATTTTTTTTAATTGATATTCATGGTAAATAATACTGAATAATATTACTTCATCAAAAGGACTATTTATAATCATAGTCGTAACACATTTTAATCATCCTGTGAGCTTCCTTGTTGAAATTATTAGTACGTTATTGGTAAGTGTTCCACATTTTGCCTAACTGCATCACATTACGGGAGGTAATGTTACACATTCTGAAGATGGAAGGTTGAAAGCTCAACAATGAGATAAGCAACAGATTCCAGCAATCTTTTACCAAACCTAAATTTGTCCGTTTTTCATGGGAGTTTGTAAACTAATTTGCCCACTGTCTTGAGCACCATTATTAGTTTTTAATTCATTTGGTTTAAATTAACCTCTCCTTAAACATTCCTACATCAAACATTGATCAATATGTGGTTGTTCTACGAGTTCTCAACACTTACCACTACAACTGTTGGGACTTCCAGTTTTCTTTCCTTTTCTTTTGGACCTTTTCTTTTTGTTCTTACTTTTGTTTCTTGGTACTTTCAGTTGCTGTCAGATCCTAATCTACTTCTGGTGTGATTTCCATTCCCACTCCTCTCTGAAATGCTTCTGCTCAACTAAGCATAGATGTCATCTTAAGTCTTCTCTTCATGCTTTAGCACTTTCAATATGTTTGGATCTGATGCGATCAACAAACTGTATGTAGTCCCATGATTGCATACCTATACATATGGAGGATTTGGAGAAGGCCTATACCTCATTCAGAATGAGAGCTATATAATCTTGCTTTGGACTGTTTTTAATGCATCATTTGATAAGCATGAAACATTTTTCTTGACTAAATGATTTGTATGACTGACAGGCCCCAAACAGCACTGACAGACCAAGATGATTTATACCGTGGACTTTATTCCTTGATGTCAAGCTAGTTTTCAATACTAGTTGTAGTCTCACAAAGTATTCATTACTAACCTTTCTTCTCATTTGTTCAATGTTATATTGCCAATCATTCATCTCTTCACATTTATGCACATCCTCTTGTTCAAGCTTGTTTATATCACATTCCTGTCACAGGTTATTTTCCTGGTGCTTTAACATTCCGGAGATAAACACTTATCGCAACCACATATCATTGTTGTATTATGATAAAAAGTTTTATCCATTTGTAGTTCTGCTTTTGGATCCTCAACGGATGAGCTATACAGTTTTAAATCATCCACAAAGTAGATGTGATGTGTTTCAGCAAGGTTAATTTCTGGAAGTTAAACTGTGACCATAGCTTAATCTACTAAGTAAACTGCTTACAGAGTTAAGTGCAAAACAGAACAATAGTGGTGACAAAGAATCACCCTGGAATACTCCTCCTTGAATTGTTATCCTTCGGATAACAATTTGTCCTTTATCATGACTCAACTGCAGAGTAGTTTGACACCATTTCATAATCACCAAAATGTAACTTATCAATGTAGAGTTTTACATTTGTAAGCATTCCATAATCCATGAGTGTTCAATATTGAAAGATGCTTTTCTGTAATCAAGCAGAAACTAAGTGGGATAAAGGCACCCAGACAGTCCCAAAAGTAGTGAGAGCAACAGGACTAATAAAAAATAATTTGTAACTATACTTAAAATATGTTACCAATACATGTAACCTCACATGAACTGCCGAAGGAGGCAATTCTGGGTACACTGCAGGTGCTGAGAACAGCATTATTGCCTAACATCAAAAACTGAAGTAACTTCATGAACTCTAATTACACCCCAACTTAGGAATGGGGTCCATTCCTGTCATACTATTAGAAACCCAAAACTTTTGGAAAAATCAGTATGCTGCTGCACTCTGTTTTCAATCAATATACCATCTGTGTCATTCTTTTACCTCTTACTCAATATTTCTACCTGTATTTTTTTGTGAGAGAGTAATAAAGATGTTGAAATTAGGCAATATGCTATTATAGATTATATTAAGCCTTCAGCTTCAATTCAGTAATAAATAAATATCAGGTCAGTCGGACAAGTCTCTCTCCACCTTCTGTTTCATATATTTCAAACTTGCAGGTCGTAGGTCTCAAAATATTCCATATTCTCTCTTTAAACAAGGATGTCATCATCTAAATTACTGAATCTTGTTTACTGACCTGTGCCCCAATTTCCTACCTCTTCCTTTGTGAAAGAACACTAACATCAGCCTAGAAGAGCACATTATTAATGGTAAAACAGCAGAAGAGTATGAATGCATGCCAGTTGTATCACAATGGTGTATCACTTCATCAGATGCATGTCCTAGCAGACTGGAAATAGGCTGGTCATTGCAAGGTGGTCCGCAATAGGGCCAGTACACAAAACTAAGCATGTCAAAAGGAAATGGTGCACTGGGGAGGGAGCAGAGAGGAATGTGGATTACTATACCTGATGCTGGTGGCTTTGTAATTTCGAACAACACTGTGCCAGATTCCATATCCCGGATTTTAAATCTTGTGAAATCAATCTTGTAAATGTTTTCTTCTGGGGAACACAAGTAATCTAAAAAAGTGCAGAAAAAACAGAATATCAAGTCAAAATTCAACACAAGGCTGTGCTCATTTATCGTTGAATATACTTTATTTTTTTACCAAGAACTGTGCAAATTCAAAACAAATGTATTATATGTTTAACAAATATATGGCAAAGCTGAACATGTGCTAGTGATGGTCAGCAGAAATATAGTAAGACAGGAAAGTATAGTTGAACAAAATACTCACCGTAACAGTACACTGAACTTTTCAGTGGTTGGCTATCACTCACAGTGTGTAGGTCTTAATACTGCTCTGTATTACACACACACACACACACACACACACACACACACACACACACACACACTGCAAAACTATGCAAAAAAAGTAGTTGATATCAAACACAATATTACCATTTTATCAAAGGGATGTAGGGTGAAAAGCCTGTCATGCAATAATGATCCTGCTATTCAATTCATATGTTAGTGTTACTGTGTGTACCTCACACAGCTGTATGCATCACATGCATAAGGATAACTGCTTAAGGAAATGTTTACTTACTTTGCAAGATACAAATCAGTGTCATACAAGCTCTTCTAAATAATGGTTAGACTGAAACATCTCAAAAAAACAACATAGACCAGGAGACAATGGTGCCCTTTTAAAAAAGATGTACTTTTATTCTAAATGATGCCATAAGGCACATACAAAAATCAGGGTCACAACACGAGACTTCAGCTGAGGATTCTTCCTCTGCTGTTGAATCTGATGTGCAGGGCACCACAGACTCACCTACACCTAAGCGAAATAACAGCACCCCTTTAGGTATACACAAGGGAGGGGGGGGCACAAGTGCCATGCAAAACATGGAGGGCTTGTTATGCACGTTTGCCCATAAATAAATAATTGCAATGTGCTCAATATTTCTTCACACACACTTATCAATGCAGATCAATATTCTCAATAAAGTATGGTCTTTTATTCCTGGTTTCTTTGTTGCTGAGGACAATTTTGCTAATGACATTCTTTCCTTCTGTAGGCTATTGAATTTAAAACTTTTCTTTCAGGACAAATCTAATATTGGCTCTCATGAGGATTTTCGCTACCATAAATCCACATTTTTACCACCTATGAACACTATTGTTTTGCTCTTTCAGAGAAGTGTGCTTAGGGATTTATATTTTGATGGTAGGGAACATCAAGTAGGCCATAATAATGTCTCAAAGATTGAATTTGAATGTATACAGGGGTTGACTTCTAACCATGAATTAGTAATTTTGGCTGCTGACAAAAGGGGAGCGGTGGTTGTACAAGATTGGGGCAAATACAATAAGGAGGCCTTGAGACAGTTATCTGATGTTTGTTATTATACACACTTGCCTTTAGATCCCACGACTTCTTATAAAAAACAAACTGATAATTTTTTATCTAGAGATGAAGAAAAAGGCATTATTTCTAAGTATATCAAACAACAAATGTGAGAGTGTTCAATCTCGCCGTTTGTTTTTACACACGGGTTTGGAGCCGATCCTCGGCTCTGAGTCGGCCGCATAGCAAAGCTCTGCATCTAAGAGAAGCTCGAGACCAGGCTATATACCACAATCCTCCCTGCTATTACTCAGATCTAGTTTGCCGCTGCAACAGGTCACATCGCGTTAGAGAGCTCAGACCAGAGTTTAAGAAATTTGACAGATAAGATAGTCTTTTTTTCTTCTTGTTAGTCCTAAAAGTTATAGTTTTTTTTGTGGATACTTGTATTTTATTTACTATAGTGTGTTTGTGTGTGGCTATAGTTATTTAGTTAGTTCTTTTCTATAGGTTTCCCTTTGGGGCCTACCTCTTTCTAACTTTTAATTCTCTTTTTATTTTTAACCTCACTTCTTTCAGTATGTCTGAAAAAGTTGAGTGGGTTCAAAAGGTGCCAGTGTGGACAGAAAATGTCCATCACTGACAACCACACCTCCTGCGTCTACTGTCTTGGCCCTCTCCACTTGCAAGAGGATTGCTCCATTTGCCATTCCTTCAGTGGGAGGGTCATGACAGATAGACGCAGGAAACTTATTGATAGGGGGCTTCTTAAGCCTGCTTTTCAAGAAGCCTTGGACAAGTCGGACCAGGCTTCTAAGTCTTCGAAGGGGTCGAAGATGTCAGAGCCCATGTCATCGGCTCAGAGTACATCTTCCAAAGTTCGTTCGCTGGTTCCACAGACTTCGGGGCCGAGCGTCGAACATTTGTCTCTCACTGAGCCCCAGGTCTTGGAACCGGTGTCGGAAATACCGCCACCGTCGATTCTTCGGTCGGTGCCATCTTCGGCTCCTTCGACCCGTTCTTCCAGACCACTTTCTGATACTGATGTGGATCGTGTCGTGCAGAAACTGATGGAGAACACGGCTCTTTCCAGATTGACTGCAGTTTCCTCCCAGTTGGTGTCGAAACTAGAAGGCCTCCCTTCATCTTCAACAGGTCCTCCTTCGAGACCCATCCAGTCTTCGGAGCCAGAAGAGGATGAGCTGATGATAGTGTAGCCATCGGTGCCGAAACCGTCCATAGCACGATCGACACCATTTACCTCGACTCCATCGGAACAGATAGGTGAGTCTCGGAGTCGACGATCTCTCCTTGGTTCCGTGACCGAGAGTCGTACCGACCTTTCGGTTCCGACTCTCCCTCTCGGGGCCTCGGCGCAGATCGGCTCGGCTCCGTCCTCGGGGTCGAGACCCATGGGCCGCGTGTCTCGGATTCTTCCATGTTCTTTGGAACCGGGAGAGTCCTCGGCCCGAGGTTCAGGGGCTTTTGACCTCATGAGGAAGGTTTTGTCTACACAGACAACCACTACATCGGACGCGTCTTCTCCCTCCCCTAAGGAGCCGCTCTCTGTTTCAGTTCCCACGACACATCCAAAGCGTGGAGCACCATTGTCTCAGCCATCCCTAGAGGATGCCCCCTGTTCCTCTGAGGCCTCACCGGAATCCCCCTCCGATGAGGTCCCGAGGAAAAGATTGTGCAAGAGGAGGCACTTAGACTCCCCACAGGAATCTTTAACGTCTGACACTGACTTGGATGAGTCAGAGGGGTCCCCAAAATCACCCTCCGAAGATGTCTCATTTGCGGACATATTGGAGATATTAAAACAGAGGGGTGATTGGCAGTCCCTAGCCCCACTGAGGATGAGTCAGTGTTGCTGAAGGCATTTGGTGCTCAACCTTCTACCTCCTGGGTTACTCCGCCCTTCGATGAGTTAATGGAATTAATTGCTCGAAGGGCGTGGGAAACACCGGACACAGTGGAACCGGTCCCTAGAAAGCCAAGTAAGTTCATTACTGCCCCCCAAGACAAGACATATCTAACAAAAGGAGTCCCCGTTGACGCTATGGTGGTGGCAGCAGCCACTAAAAAGGAGATGTCGGAGTCTTCCTCTTCTGTTCATCCTCCTAATAAGGATTCTAGGACTATGGACAGATACGGAAGCGTTTTAGTTCAGCGACTTTTTCCATGCGTTCGCTAAACTATTTGACACATTTTACACGACTACAGAGGGATCTCATCAAGGAGCTGAGAGATACCCTCCAGGGTAACACAGATGCTGCTGTTTCAGATAAGGTGACAGCACAACTTAACACCCTTACCTCCGTAGTGAACTCGTCCATGAGGCTCATCTCGTATGCGGCTGAAGGGTCTAGTAGGGCCGCAGCTTCAGCGATTGCTCTACGAAGACAATCCTGGATGCGGCTGTGCTCTTTTGCAGAAGCCTTCAAGTCTTCTTTTGCCAACGCCCCCTTTGATGGTGCCACTCTTTTTGGGCCCAAAGTGAAAGAGACATTAACTCGGTGTGAGCAAGAAGGAAAGACTCTGTCTGCTGTCGGAGTCCGTTTTTCCGTTCCATCCAGACCATACCCCAAAGGGCAACGAGGCGGAAAAATGTGGTTCCGTAGAACTCAGGGATCTTTCCAGGCCACACAGAGTGAACCCCCCCCAGAGGCAGAGGGGGGGGCAGACATGGAAGACGCCGCCCCGGCGGCAGAGGGGGTCCGCAGAACCAAGGCGACAGGGATACTATCCCTGGTAAGCCTTTCCAGCACTCCTGAATGGAGGCCCGACTGTCCTGCTCTGGAGGCAGTCGGGGGTCGCTTGGCTTTATACCCACAGGCCTGGCAAACTCTCACCTCAGACTCCTGGGTAAAAAGCATTGTAACCAGAGGATACAAAACACCCCTTATGTCAACTCCACCCCAACACAGAAGGTCTCCAGATGTGCCACCCCGTCTGCGAGGCCAAGCAGCAATAGAAATTTCAAAGCTGCTCAAAAAAGAGTCATTCAGCCAGTCCCGGCGGACCAAAAAGGATCCGGAACTTACTCAAGGTTCTTTTTAGTTCCAAAAAAGACAGGGGACTGGAGACCCATTTTGGATCTCAGCAATCTCAATACCTTCGTAAAGAAGGAAAAGTTCCAGATGGTCACGCTTCAATCTATCCTTCCATTTTTACAGAAGGACGACTGGATGTGCTCAATAGATCTCAAGGACGCGTACTACCACATCAAGATGGCCAGACCGTCCAGAGATCACCTGCGCTTCCAGCTGGGAGTCAGTCATTTTCAATTTCGAGCCCTGCCCTTTGGGCTCACCTCAGCCCCCAGGGTATTCACCAAATGCATGGCAGTGGTAGCATCTCACTTGAGATGTCTAGGATTCCGGGTGTTTCCCTATCTGGACGACTGGCTCCTTCAACGCCACCACCGAGCGTCTCCTCATACAAGCAAGAAACTATACAGTCAACCTTTGTTCCCACCTAGGGATTTCCATAAACTTCAAAAAATCTGTCTTATTGCCCTCACAGCATATTTCATTTATCGGAGCGGACCTAGATACCCATTTAACATTAGTAAAGCTCTCTCAAGTAAGGGCTTCATCCCTCAAGGAACAGGCTCTTCTTCTGCTGCAATGCAGGAAAGCCCTGGCCAAATTGGTTTTGAAAGTTTTGGGTCTCATGGCAGCGTCCCTGATTGCGATTCCCATGGGAAGGCTGCACATGAGACTCCTCCAATGGCTACTGTTCACGCAGTGGTCATTCCAACAGTTACCCCTAAAGTACGAGATCCTGATAACGGATTCCTGCAAACGGGACCTATCATGGTGGGTGTCCAGCCAGGACCTCACTATGGGTCGTCCATTTGTTCTACCAAATCTGACAGCCACTATAACCATGGACGCTTCCCTGATAGGGTGGGGGGGACTTTTTCAGGGAAGAACATTCCAAGGGGAATGGTCCGACATCGAGTACAACCTGTACATAAATGTCCTAGAAATGAGGGGCGGTGTTCCTAGCGTTGCAACACTTTCAAACCCTCCTACCTCTAGGGACAGTAGCAGTTCAGACAGACAACATGTCTGTAGTCTGGTACATAAACAAACAAGGGGGAACCAAATCTTATCCATTATGCAGAGAGGCCATGAGAATTTGGCAATGGGCAGAGTCCACGGGTCGCTTTCTGATAGCAACGCACATCCCGGGGTCATCCAACGTCATCGCGGACAGGTTGAGCAGAGCCATCCTGTTACCTCATGAGTGGTCCCTCAAACTACAAGTGGCGGAGAGAATTTTCCGCAAATGGGGCCAGCCTTGCTGCAATCTATTCGCCTCTCCGATGAATGCCAAATGCAGAAGCTATTTTGCCCTTCTACCCCCTCCAGGGGATGTCCCCAGGGACGCACTGATACACGATTGGCCCCCGGGTCTCCTATATGCATTCCCACCTATCCCATTGATTCCCAGATTTCTCCAGAAAGCCATGAACCTGGAAAGGACAATTATACTCGTAGCCCCATTCTGGCCTCGACAGATATGGTTCCCCTTTCTTCGAGCCCATCTAACAGAGGAACCTTGGATCCTGGACCCAGTACCAGATCTACTCACGCATTCGTCGGGAGTTCTTCACCCGTCTCTTCTATCCCTCAAACTAGCAGCTTGGCTGCTCCACTTCCCCGCCTAGCCAGGTCTGATCTTCTTTCTCCGGCAGTGCAGTGCATTTTGGTTGCCTCTCATAAGGCTTCCACCACAAAACTCTACAACAGTAAGTGGAAACGCTTTGTGTACTGGACCCCTTGGTTGCTCCTTTACATAAAATCCTAGAATTTCTTTCCATCCTTTTCCATGAAGGGGCCTCTACTTCCACATTAAGAGTGCAGTTGGCTGCCATATCCAACTTTCATGTTGGTGAGAATGGTCCTTCTCTCATGTCCCACAGGCTTTGTAAAACTTTTATGAAAGGTTCCTTCCATCTTCGACCTCCTGTCAGGGATCCTTTATTCCCATGGAATTTAAATGTGTTGTTGTCACAACTAATGTTACCACCTTCCGAACCAGCTTCTTCTTGCCCCCTGAAATTTCTGTCTTGGAAGACTCTCTTTCTTGTAGCGGTTACTTCAGCTCGGAGAGTTTCAGAGCTGCAAGCACTGTCTATTAAACCTCCTTACTTAAATTTTCACCCAGATAGAGTTTCTTCTGAACAAATCCGTCCTTCCTTCCCAAGGTATGCTCTGTCATAAATATTAATCAATCCATTGAACTCCCCACTTTCTTTAAAAACCATACCAGCAAGCTGGAATATATGTTGCACAAGTTAGATGTCCACAGGCAACTCAGATTTTATTTAGACAGGACTAAAGACTACAGAAAAACAGATCAACTTTTTGTTGCGTTTGCAGATAATGTAAAGGGCATGGCAGTTACAAAACGCATTCTTTCTAAATGGCTTACTGATTGTATAGCCTTTGTGTATTCTAAGTCAAACCAGGCCTTACCCACCAAACCAAAAGGCCATTCTACTAGGTTGGTCTCCACTTCCTTGGCTCATGCAGCTCGCCTGCCTTTGGATACGATTTGTGCAGCAGCCACGTGGTCTAAACCACATACTTTCATCACTCATTATAGGGTTGACAAAGCCTCCAAAGACAGGACATCCTTTGGTTCCACTGTGCTCAGGAACGTTCTTCCATGAGTCACTCAGGGTGACGGAGCTAGGGATGCTACCCGTGTGTAAAAACAAACGGCAAGATTGAACACTCTCACATAAAGAAGTTATGTTCCTACCATAATGTTCCATGTGGAGTGTTCATCTCGCCTTTGTTTTTACATTCCCCCCCCTTTCCCTCCCTCACGGTTTGGAAGAACGAGTAGGACTAGAGTCTGGTCCACATGTCTTACCTCTTCCGGGTATCTTTCTTTACCCCTAGTTGGTTGTCAGTGAGATGGTGTCTCTAAATGTTTTCCTTTGTAGCAGTTTGTAGCCTGGATACCTCAGGGTTATTGGTTTTTTTCTGGTTTGCTTGCAAACTAGATCTGAGTAATGGCAGGGAGGATTGTGGGATATAGCCTGGTCTCGAGCTTCTCTTAGATGCAGAGCTTTGCTATGCGGCCGACTCGGAGCCGAGGATCGGCTCCGAACCCGTGTGTAAAAACAAAGGCGAGATGAACACTCCACATGGAACGTTATGGTAAGAACATAACTTCTTTTTGACTGTCTCTGACCCTGTTTTGCCTTATATTTATTTTTTACCTAAGGTACATAAAAATTTGGAAAATCTACTGGCTAGGCCCATTGGGTCTGGCCGTGGTTCATTAACTGAACCCTTATCTCAATATTTAACCAAATATTTAAAACCTTTGCTCCCTCCTGTCAGATCTAGAATTCAGGATACAACCGAATTCCTACAAATTGTCTCTGAGTCACAATTGGAACCTGATTGGTTATTGTGTAGCCTCAATGCATCACCATTATGTACGAATATCCCCCCATGGGGCTGGTATTGAGGCTTTGAAACATTGGTTGGAGGTTTCTGGACTATATACATCTAGTTTCAACACCTTTTTACTCAAAACGACTGAACATGTCCTGACGAAGAATGTGTTTTTGTATCAGAATACCATGTATTTACAGATTAAGGGAACAGCCATGGATGCTTCTTTCGCCCCGATTTATACTGATTTATACATGGCTTTTTTAGAGCTTCAAATAATTTATGACTCTAATCATAACATTTTTCTGCAGGACATGGATATATGGAGGCGTTATTTGGATGATAGCTGGTTGGTTTGGAGGTCTGATTTTTTTTGTATCTGCAGGAGTTTGTTGATTATTTAAATTCAAATAAGTGGGGAATTCAATTTACAGTCAACTACAGTAAGGACGAAATTATTTTTTTGGATGTGTTGGTCACCAAGAATTCTGACAACACTTTAAATACTGTGGTTCACAGCAAGTTCCCCCAATATAACTCCTACCTCCATGCCACCAGCTATCATCCACCACATATATGTCGTAATATACCCAAGTCTCGGTATATGAGGGTTAAACTTATTTGTTCAGACAACTCCACTTACTTAACACATCGGGATGACCTTACGGCCAAGTTCATTCAAAGGGGCTACAAACTGGGACAAGTATCATCAGCTAGGAATTTGGTTGACTGTTGAATTACAATAAGACTGAGTCCAATAACACTTCAGTATTGTGTTTGACCACTACTTATGGTCGGAATACTACCAGACGTATTGATAGTGTACAACGCAATTGGAACATTCTTTTGGCTGATGAAAGATTATGTGAATTTATTAATCATAGGTGTGAGTTTTCTTTCAGGAAAGGTAGGAATTTGGGTTCCCTTTGTAATCATTACAAAAAGGGACATTATCCCTTAGGGACCAATATTCAGAGAACACTTTTAGGTGATCGTCTAAGTGGTTATTTCCCTTGTGGCCACTGTGTCTATTGCTGCAGGATGAACAAAACCAAAAGTTTTACTACATTTCTGTGTTTGCCAATTGTCAGTCCGATTGGGACATTTACTTGGTTACATGTAGTTGTTCTGCATTCTATGTGGGGCAGACTACCAGGCCTGTCAAATTTACCAACGTACCAACAATGCTTTATCTGATATTAGGTACCAACAATGCTTTATATAAACGCACACTGAAACATTCCAGTGCTAATTTTAATTTTACCATTATTGATAAGATTCAAGGCAATAGAGGAAAGACTTCTGGTTGGCATGATACTCTGAACAAATTAGAGAAAAGATGGATCATTAATCTGGGTGGTCTTTTTCCCCCTGGTTTAAATGAAAATTTGTAGTTTACCAATTGTTTGTTATGATGATTGACAGGTGTTCTCTATACAAGGCAAGCAGCCTTCTTGGTTCTTTTTTTGCTTTTAGTTTTTTCACTGAGGAAGGCTTAATTTATAAGCCGAAACCAGTTTGGATATTGTATTGTAGGCTTTTTGCCTTTTTTATGTGCCTTATGGCATCATTTAGAATAAAAGTACATCTTTTTAAAAGGGCAACATTGTCTGCTGGTCTATGGTGTTTTTTTGAAATGTTTTTTGAGACCTGGCAGTTGCCTTACGTGCAGGAACTGTGCTTTGGTGTACACTTAAACATCCCCTGTAAGGCTGCCAAAGCTAATTTGCCACATCTGTTCAATCAGTTTATAACACATGGAAAATGTGTAAAAGAATGGCCATACGACAGCAACGCATACTAGGAATAGACATTGCTGAAAAATGCTAAGAAGGCTAGTGACGTAGCTTTTGACCTGTGCAGTGGGTTCTACCCTCCCCAAGTCAAGATTTTAGGATATTTTAAATATTTATTTTTCCACTGTGATAAATAAATAAATCTGGCTAACTATTTTGAAAGGGCCCTCTTTTGGTCACTAGGAGATCCTGCTTTCATTCTATAAAAGTAATAAACTGATCATTCCTTGTAATCAGTTTGAGCATTCCTAGATAATATTTAATGGACATCCATGCAATGCAAAAATATTTTTCCTTTATTTTCTTGTCTGGAGAAGAAAACAAGAAGCTGGATGGACTGATTCAAAGTCACGTCGTACATCACTTTATATTCTGCTCTTAAAGACATCCTTTCCTCACATAACACTAGGCTTTTTACACATTGTCTACAGTTCATCGTATTCTTGTAGCTGATATTAACTCAAGCAGTATTTGAAGCCAAAAGAATTATGTGCCCCAAAGCAGAGACGGTTGATTTCTCAGTTGCAAAAGTCAGATCCTAAGCCCTTGGTTACCTAGGGAGACTTAAGCTAAAAGCAGCTGTCAAAAATAGCATGCCTGCAGTGTTTCTAAACAAAGGAGTTTTTGCAAGGCAACAAGTAGAAATGTCTGAATTAAGTAGTTTTAAAGACTAAGCCAAACCTGTATTAAATAAGGCACTGCAAACCACAACAGCAGTAAACAGTGCCTATATTAAGATAACTCTTTTGACACCAATAATGAACACACTGCCCATTTTAAAAGGCATATGTTTCTTGCATTTGGCAGTTTTTGTTTTTTTTAGTTTTTATGCTCTGTTATTAGAGGCCCTGAAGGACATCCATACAGTCCTGAGAAGACATTTGTTGCTGTTGCCAACAGATGAGACAATAAGAAACAGAAAAGACTTTATATATAACAGCATATCTGACAAACACTAGCAGTTCTTTCCACACCTTGAGAACCCATACGGAGAAGGACTTTGTGCGGCACTTCAGTGAGATAAGCCCACAATGAATGAACTCTCAAAAGTTTTCAATGAGAAAATTGCTATTGTGCAATGTAAGCACGTTTATGTTAAAGTGCCTTGCTGTGTCTTAACTGTAAATAGTCAAATATGTGTCTGACCTGTGCTGGGAAAGCTTCTGTGACATTACCCCCCCTCCAAGTAATAGTCATTGCACTCCAAGGACCACTTAGTAAGTAGGCCACTGTCTTTCCTCTTGACCAATAGAATACCCTGTATATGCCAGTTACTTAGCCTACCTAGTTTCCTCAGGTTCTGCATTCAGTAAATGAAAGTTTGTTTTACTTTGTGCTGTTTTGGTAATTGCTCTTTATCGACTATCAACTGATTGCTCTCTGTAATAACTGACCTGAGAGCAAGACTGAACTGCATGCCTGGATTAACCAACACAAGCCTAAGATTCAATCTATAACTGAAATTTGGCTTAAACCCAGAATAAACGACTCAAATTACACTTTCTGGTTATATCATCATCCGTAATGACAGTATAAAGAGGAAATGTAATGGCATTGCTTAAATATTTCCATCCACTACCACATTTCTCCCTACAACAAGCCAGTATCAAAATTCAGTTTGGCAAAGCTTCTTATCACTTTCCTGAAAACAGACAAAGGTAAATACGTATTATACTGTTCTTATATCCCTTCTTGTGACTATACGGCTAGGCTGGAAGGTATCCTGCATTGGACAGTCATAATTCTACAAGAAAAAAGTATTACTAGATGATGTCAATATCAATTAGTTGGCCATAACCTCAAACTCCCATGCATCTAGCATGAATTTACACTGTTTCACACAACTAATTAATGTCCCCACACATTATAGCAAGACATCACATTCCTTATTATTCTGGATCCTAGTATCACACCCTAGCAAGTTCACAACTACAGGTACAATGTCAAACTCTCTCAGTGACCATCTCTCACTCTTTACAACCAGACAACTCATACATCCTCTCAAACAGCATGTTAATAAAACATGCAGCTTCCCCAAATTTAACCCAGAAATATTCATTACTACTCTATCATCTATTAAGTGGAACTTTCTAAATACCCCATTAGATAATGCTGCAAATTCAGTACAACTTTCCTAAATATTCTAAACCGTTTTGCACCTCCTAGAAGAAAAAGACTAAAACAAATAATGGAATCTGGATAGCAAAAACGAGTAGAATGCGAAAGCAGGATACAGAAAAAGCACGGAAAGAATGGTAAAAATATAAAACACTGTGATATCTTGAAAACTTTAGAATGCTCAACAACCACACTGAAAAGCAAATAAATGAAGACAATAAACTAAACAATAACAACTTTCAGAACAATAGTAAGCGGTACTTTATAAAAGTATGATCTGCCATTAAATAAATCTTATCTCCCAGCCAAATATTTAACCCTAACCCCTCTCCCAATAACTTACCACTCAAAACTGCAATAGAATTCAACTCTTATTTCATATATAGTATAACATCCCTAACTAAGAATTCCCCAACATCTACTCTCAACCCTACACAACAGCGACATGTCAGCACATCCACTTTTGTCAAATCTCTGTCCAACTCTTATGTAAAACTACTCAAACTCAAATTATGCTCTTCTTCAGCCGAAGCCCTTCCAACAGAGTACCTTAAAATAGCAGACAATATCACTACCCATCTTACATGCATACTTACAAATATTACCAACTTTTGACCTATAGTAATATTATCTTCCCCTCTTGAAAATGTTTGAAAAATTAGTTCAAAAACAATTGCTAAACTATCTTCTGCAGAAAGATAGGGTTTCCACCTTTTCAAATGGCCAAAGTGGGACATTTTTGTAGAAATATGACATTTTGCAGGACAAAGCATACCCAAGGCCAGTGCAAAGTATAGAACTTTACTTTTTTTTGCACAAATAAAAGCTCATTCTTATATTACTTATGTTGCTTAGCTATTTCATATAACATTTAGGTGTTTCAAATAAAAAATAAATGTTTTATGCAACTATTAAAGAAAACTTAGGAAATATTTTTTGTGCTAACATCTCAGGACATTTGCCATTTTTTAAGTTTTTGTGCAGGACACAACTGTCCACAGAGGGACTGTCCCTCATAAAGAGGGATGGTGGTAACCCTACAGAAAGAACTCCTATCCCCTAACAAAATGGCTTCCATCTCAACTAAAGTACTAACACTGCATTTCTAACCTTTAGGGATACTTCAATAATGCAAGAAACAATGATAATCTATCTACTCCTTATTTCTAGACTTGGCTAAAAATCCTTCGATACAGTTTTTCACAGCAAACTTCAAATGTCCTTACCAGGTCCATCTCAGCCCACCCTTTTATGGTTCAAAAGCAACTTAATAGGTAACAGTCAGTAAATTGGCTCTCCATACCGCTCAGTCACCATTGGTGTACCAAAAGGTTCTATCGTTGGTCCTCTTCTCCAACAGTCTCACCAACACCTGTCACACACCCACACAATGGGACTCCCTAATACAATACACAGATAAAGCCACACTTACATGCACATCAGACAAACTGGCACATCCAAAAAAATTACTCGGGAAGCTTTAACAATCTCTGAAACATACCTTTGTAACACGCAACTCAAGCTCAACCCCTCAAAAAAAACAAAAAAAAAACAAAATACCTCCCTACCAATTCCCTCTCTCATTAAAAAAATAAAATAAAATCCTCTTTCAATAATACAACCAACAAAGTCACTTCTCCTAGTAAATTATTAGAGATGAAACTGGATAATAATCTTAAATTTGACCAGAGTATACAAAAATCACCAAAAAACTAGGAATGTATTATACATCCAACAAATCTCTCACCAACGCAATTAAAACTATATATGACACTACTTACCTTCTCTCTTCTCTAGTTTACTGCATTCCCCACCTTACTAACCTTCAGGCATCACAAAAAGCAAAACCTGAACAATGCTATAATTAAATACCCCTTTCAGAACCCACCACTGTACAGCACTAAAAAGCCTAAATTGGTTAGAACTACCCCATCAATTAACATATACACAGCTTCTAACCACCTATAAAAATATCTGGCATTCATATGCTTGTCCTAAATATTTTACACAACTAAGTTCCTACTCGGTCATTAGAATCTCATGACAAAATTCCTCTCAGTTCACAAACCTATCAAATCTGCTGGGCATGGTCTGTAATCTTACCATGTTGATAAGGCCTAGAATTCTTTACCTGTATCCATCAGGTTAATACCCTCCCCTCCAGCCCTTTAAAACCATTCTGAAAGACTTTCTAGTCAAAATCTGGCTCTATTCTTGCTCACCCCCAGGATAAACTATATCCTTAAATATGAACGAGTACTTATTCATACCTTACACCTCCTTACTCCTTTTTCACTCACTTCCCTACTTCAAATCAGTTTGCCTCCACTGACTTTCTACATATGTCACAACTTTGTTTTTCCCCCACTTCATATTGCAGTTCCTGTTTGTACTATACTAACTTACCTTTAGTTTCTCTAAACTGGCCAGATTTTCTCTAAATATTAAATCATTGTCATACAAATTGTATCAATTCTTAATAAATGCTAGCCATATGACCTTCTGTAACTAGGAATTTCCCCACTCAGGATGGCCAACCCAGTCAAAAAAAGAAGGAATACATGCATGTAGACAGTAAAGTAATCAGTAAAATAAATTCAGTAGTGTAATTAATTAAACAAACAAAGATAGGTATTCAAGAGTCTAAGGATTAAGTTGCCACTCATCCCAGTTCCCAAGGGACAGTCATGTAAGCACTAGTCTTTTGTCTCATACTACACAGCAACAGGACACAAACCTATTTTTACATGGTCCATGTTCTTTACCTATGTTAATTTAGCTGTTTTTAGAGATGTCTAACTAACTGGCTCTGTCACAGCAAATGAACAGGATCTACAGCCGGTACTAAAACAGAATGAATCCAGTGTTGGAGTGCCATTCACCTGCACAGTAACAGTGTATTATTTTTCATGTTTCCCATACTATTATTTAGAAACAATTAAATAGTATGCTGCAGCTTGCTCTAGGTAAACACTTTCCTACTTGAATTCTTTTCCATATTGCCTAATGCTGAGTAGGCTTGCCTTTTTGCTGTTTGTTTGCAGTACTGATGTACAGTCACGAGGGAATGTATATCTGTAAACCAAATACTGACCAGCTACCTAGTCCATTTAGATGGGGAAAGCTGTGTGCTTTACAGCCAAACAAGTATTCTCAGACTTAGTTCAAATCACTGGAAGTCGGAATACCAAAGAACAGCAAAATTTCACCCTATTGCTGGTGGTACAGGATGTTCAGTGTAGTGGCATTAAGGGCAGTGTGTTCCTCCATGTACTTACTTTTGTAAAAATTCTGTATCATAGCAGTGCACATAAAATACTAGGGGATCTCACTGCTCTAAATTAGGCAGGATTTACAACTCACTGCTTTGATACCCCACAAGACCTGTGGGTTACTTCTACAGTACTGCAGAATGTTCCAGTGTCAGTGTAAACACTGTAAAATTAACTCTTGCATAGGTGTGTTTGTACTCAAATGTTTCATTGACATAGCCTTCCATGAGAGTGAGAGTAAACATTATGCACTGTGGAATGCTGTAATATTCTGTAAAATATTGTGTAAGCCTGTCACAATGACTAAATGGCTTCTACAGTTACATACTAGCCAGGGAAGTGAGGTTCGAAAAGTAGCTAGATCACAGCCATCACCTCTGAATTTTTGGCCACATCCTTTGAAGACGTCATACTTGAACCACGACTTCTATAAGCATCTGAAGGGTGGTAACTATATGGGCAGTACCAGGACCAAACAAACAGTGATTGACAGAACAGTTGTGTAAGTAAACTTACCATAACAGTAGATGTTTGAATGATCACTGCTGCAGTAGCCTAAGCTATGCAAGTTATATCCTGCATATGATACAACTGTCATCCACATTACAAAACTTCACGGCACCTTCCAAGTGCCCAAATCATTATTCAGCTTCAGCTGAGCTGACTAAAACAACAGGTTTGGGTGCCAAGCCTTTCAGAGCTTTCATGCCAACTCAGACAGGCAGGCTGAGCCTTGAGATGTCATTGCAGGGAAGAACAACAAAAAATAAATGTCCATACCTTGGCATAAAAACACACCAAAAAAACAAGTGGAATGGAGGAAAGGAACAGCACCTGCAGCAGTAATCATTCAAACATTTACTGCTATGGTTTACTTATATAACTTTATTATTTTCTTCATATTGATCCCTGATGCAGTGGCCTAAGCTATATGAGTACATTACCATAGTTTAGACCAACTGGGAGGTGGAAGGAGAAGGGGTCAGGAGCCATTGGAGGATGGTCCTAGCAAAGGTTGACATAGACCTGGAGAAGGAATCTAGCTTTTAGTGCTTTGTAAAGGTGTGTAGAGGACCAAATTGCTGCTTCTAGAATACTTTGAGGCCATCCCTTTCCAAAAAGCCGCTAAGGACATGGCAAAATGGTCCTTGGCCCTGCCTGAAAGAGTTTTGTTGTGGTGGGAATAACAAAAGGTAACAGCCTAAGACAACTATTTGGAAACGGACTGTTTTGACAAAGGTTGTCCCTTCTTATCCTCACCAGAAATGAATGAATGATTAACTGGAAGTTCTGAAAAAGATTTAGTTCTGTTAAGATAGTACCTCTGTGGAAAATGGGACAAGGTTGACCCACCATAAGAGCTTGCAACTCTTTTTGCAGAGGTCAGAGCAACCATTAAAACTGTCCCCTGTGTTAAGAACCTCACGTCAGCCAGATGAGGTAGTTTAAATGACGCAAGTGTTAGCTTCTTTAACACAAAATTAAGACCCCAAGTAGGAACCACTGGTGTTCTTGGAGGCCATTTATGCAATACCCCTTTAAAAAACATTTTGACATGGGACTGTCCTGAAAGTGGGGATCCATGGGCAGACATGCTGAAATAAATAAAAACCTTGACAGAGGAATAAGACAAGCCACAGGGATGTAACTCACAAATACTGTAAAACCAGAGAAATGCTATCCCTGAATGGCTGCAAGTTATGTTGTTGGCACCAACTAGAAAACCTTTTCTATTTGCTAATATACGATTTTCTAGTAGCGGGCTTTCCTGCCTCCATTAGTATCTGCTGCATTTCCTCAGTGAACTAGTGCCTAACAAATATTAAGCACCTATCATTCAGACAGTAAGTTGAAGTTATTTGGGGTCAGACTGTATCAAATACCTAGATTCAGGGATATTTGATGCCTCCACCAAGTTCATAGGTTCAAAGGTTCATTGGTGTTTACTAGGCTCATGAACATAAGGGTCTTTTTAAGCCTAGCCATGTGATTTCTCTTCTCACAAATCCCAGAACTGGAAACTAAAAAAGATAGTTGGTGTTGGTGCTGGGACAAAAGAGACTTCATTGTATCTTTCTCATGTGCAGCCTTGCCAGAGGTACGAGAATCACAGATGTCATGAGACCCAGAATCCTGAGGTATTCCTCTTCAGTGACCATGGTCTGAGTGGAAAACACGTCGAAAAGATCTAAACATAGACTTTTTTTTTTCCCCCCGAGGAAGAAAATTCTCCTTGTACTGAGGTGTCCCCTAGGAACACAATCCTGTATGATGGAGTCAAAAAAAACTTTCAAATGTTCTCTTGGAATCCCAGCCTGCAGAGGAGATCTCACACCCACGTGAAAAAGACTCTGCAAGGATAAAATCATCTAAATATGGAAAAAGTGGACACCCTATAGCCTGCAGTGTGCTATAACTGGAGCTAGATCCTCTGTGAACACCCTTGGTGTAGTGGATAGCCCAAACGGTAAGGCAGAGAACTGATAAAGTGATATAGATGCCTAAAAATTTACGAAATGTCTACAGTCTGGATGGTTAGGAATATGACAAGTATCTTTTAAATCTATGGTTATTAAAATTCAAACGAGAAAGAAGGGGCATGAGATTTTGTAACAAAAACATTCAAAGCGTGGGTACCATCACAAACTGGTTTAGGAAAGAAAGGTCCAGAACTGGTTTAGGAAAGAAAGGTCCAGAACTGGTTTCCAGGCATTTTCTTTCTTTGGCACCAGACACATTCTTAAATTAACAACCTCTTCCCCACTGGGAAGGAAGAACTTAGTCGTTTACCCCCTCCCCCCTCTGAAAAAGCATGTGCTGTAAGACAGGAGGGAACAATGGGGTTAGGTCTGGTGAATGTTGAATAATTCCCTGGAAATGAGGGATTTCTTCCAACTGCCATCTATACCCCTGCTGAATCAAGTCTCAGAACCTATTTGTCTGAAACAATTTTGTTGCCAGAGAGAAATGAAGATTGAGTTTCAAGAAGGGATAAGGGACTACTGGGGACAAAGTCCCCTACATAGTCATTCTCAGTTATTTGACTGCCCTTGGAAAATTTTGAGAAGAAGGGTTGAAAATTCTGAAGAGATTTCCTATATCAGTTTATCCTTTCTCATCAGATTTTTTTAAAAACCTTTATAGCACAGGGGTCAAAAACTAAATCTGTATCAAAAGGTGAATTTAAAACCTCATTTTTTCACCCTCTGGGAGGTTTTGAGAACACGGCCAGGCAAACCTCAACACAGTACCAGTGGCAAAAGCCCTGACTGTACTGTCTACAAAGTCATGCTCACATTTTAAACAAAAAGAGTAGGGGCCTGAAAAATAGAAGAAACTAAACCAAACCAAAGGAGATTTTTCCTCCTCAGAATGAAATGCAGATAAAACATTCCTCTTATTTCCACAGTTAGCCAGAATAAACTTTTAACATACGAGCCTGACAATTCAGAATTATAAAATTCAAGTTGCAAAAGCATTCATTTTTCCCAAATGTAAGGAGAAGGATTAGATATGTTAAAATGCTTGGCAGCAGCTGGAGTGACTAAAGCTATAGCTACTGTGTAAGGTCTTGATGAATGTGTAGAAATTTGAAAGACTGAGGAACTTTGTACATTCTATTTGCTTTCTTAGGTTCAATACACTGGCCATCAGGGAAACCACAGGCTGTAACAAACATCTCCAATGCTGGTAGCACTGGGGGGATGTGAGGAGGTCCTGGGAATTCCAGTTGTAACATATCAAAGTATTTTCTGAGGGACTGATAACAGTGACACATTCTGGAAACAGTCTCAGGGAAAGAGAATATTTGACAGAGAATTTCAAATAACTTGCTCTGAGCCTGAATCACAATACAGAATAGAAAAACCTTGATCTATTTCATCACATTCTTCTCCAGATTCAACTTCTTGAATCTCTTTAGCAAAAGAAAAATCTCTTACCAGAAACCACATGACCAACAGCCTATACAAGAACCTGAGCCAGACTTAATAAAAGTACAGTTTTGTACCTACCATAAATGTAGATGTTCGAAGATCCACATTGCTGCAGTCCTTACACTTGGGTAGTCCGCTGTCCTCGGTCGGCCCGAATATCAAAGTATAAGGCTGACGTCGGTCAAGGCGCATTTGACTGACATCAGGACGTCAGGGTACAAATGCGCATGACCGACGTCATATCCTCAGTCTTTTCTTGCCCCAGATGTCAGAAGACCCTAAAAATAAAGGTCAAAACCAAAAGACAGCAAACAACCAACCAACCACCCTTGCACTAATTATATGTACAATATATACAATATACACAATATGTACAACCCAACCCACACAACCACCTCTAACTACAGAGGGGAAGGAGGGAGGGTGGACTGCAGCAATGTGGATCTTGAACATCTACATTTATGGTAGGTACAAAACTGTACTATGTTCTTCATCTCACATTGCTGCAGTCCTTACACTTGGGTAGAATCCCAAAGCAGAGGTAAGGGAGGATGGCTAACTACAAGGAAGCAGGAGCTGCCAAAATGCCCTGCAAAACAGCAGTGGCAAAACCAGCCCTGGATTTAGAGTAAAGTGGCAGGTGATAATGCCTAGAGAAAGTATGCACTGAACTCCAAGTAGCTGCCTCCAAAATATCCTTGGTTGCTACTCCCTCAAAAAGCTGTTGAAGTGGCAGTAGCCCTAGTGGAATGAGGCCTAATCCCAGCTGGAATCTCCTTGCCATGATGGGAATAACAGAAAGCAATGCAAAACCCAATCCACTTAGAAATAGTTTGTTTTGACACAGGCTTGCCCTGAGAACTCAAAGCAAAAGAAACAAACAACTGCTGAGACTGCCTGAACCCTTTAGTTCTGTCCAAATAATAACGCAACTGCCTGTGTACATCTAAAGTGTGCAAAATCTTTTCCCCTTTATTTTGGGGATTTGCATAAAAAGTAGGCAAATGAATAGTTTGGTTTAAAGCCACACTAGAAACCACCTTAGGCATAAAGGAAGGATTAGTACGTAATGATACCCTATCCTTATGGAAAATCAAGAAAGGCTCAACCGCCATAAGGGCCTGCAATTCAGAAACCCTTCTTGCAGAAGTAATGGCCAACAAAAAAGCAGTCTTCCATGACAAATATTTCAACTCAGAAGTAGCTGCAGGCTCAAAAGGTTGTAGAGTGAGTTTCTCCAACACAAAATTGAGATCCCAAGCAGGAGTAGGAGCTCTTCGTGGGGGTCTTATATTCTTTGCCCTCTAAGAAATTGCTTGAACAAAGGATGAGAAAACAATGGTGGGTCGCAATCATAGTGAGTCAAATTGCTGCAGCATGAACTTTAATAGAAGAGAAAGACAAACCTTTGTCTAGTAACTCAGTAAGATATTGAAGAGCCACACACAAATTAGGCTCAGAAACATCAAAATCTTTTGCTGCACTCCAAAATAAAAATCTCTTCCATTTGTCTGCGTACACTTTCCTTGTACTAGGCCTTCTAGCTTCCAAAATAACATTCAAAACTTGCTGAGGAAGTGGAGGCCCACTATGGTTCAAAACAGAATATGCCAGGCTGTTAGGTGCAGAGAGTGAAGCTTGACATTGAGCAAATGGCTGTCCTCCTGTGACAACAGGTGTGGAATCGAAGGCAAAGGCCATGGAGGCTTCCGTGCCAGACTTCTCAGTAATGGGTACCAGTGCTGTCGAGGCCAATCCGGAGCTATTAAAATCATCCTTGGCTTGTCCTGTCTGACCTTTAGAAGTACCTTTGGGAGGAGAGGCAGAGGTGGAAAGGCATACACATGAAGATTGCTCCAATTGAAAGAAAGAGCATCCACTCTCCAAGCTGTGGGATGAAACCTTTTGTGCAAAACTTTGGCAGCTGATGGTTTAGTGGAGAAGCGAACAGATCTATGTCTGGAGTTCCCCATGACACTGTCAATTTCTGAAATGCATGAGGATCCAATTTCCACTCGTGGGGATCCATAATTCGTCTGCTCAACACATCTGCTAAGGAGTTCTGTGCTCCTGGCAGAAACCTTGCCTGAAGATTGAGCTGTAAACTGAGAGCAGTCTCCCACAAAATCATTGCTTGCCTGCATAGAGGATAAGAATGCGTTCCCCCTTGCTTGTTGATGTACCACATGACAGTTGTGTTGTCTGTTAGAATCAACACCTGCCCTGGAAGAAGCAATTCCTTGAAAGCTATTAATGCAAACTGGACTGCTAACATCTCCTTCATGTTGATATGTAGATGTTGTAGTCTGGCAGGCCACTTGTCTTGTATCCACTTTCCATTTAGATGAGCTCCCCAAGCTTTGTCTGAGGCATCTGTCGTTAAAATCTGACTCGCCTCTGGCCGGGTCACAGAGAGTCCCTTGTTTAGGTGACATTCCTGAGCCCACCACAAAAATTCCTTTTGAATGCAAGGTATTATTTGAATGACAGTGTCCAGATCCTGGCAGTGCTGTGTCCATACATTTTGAGATACCATTGTAGCTTCCTCATATGCAGTTTGGCATTGGGAAGCACCAGAATACAAGATGCCATGAACCCTAAGGCTTGAAGGACTGTCCTTGCAGTCAGCCCGGACTGATGAGATAGCTGATGGAAGTAAAGGGATAGACTCTTTTGTTTGTCCGGGGTTAAAAAGGCCATCTGGGATGCTGTATTCAGTCTCACACCCAGAAAGCACATGTCCTGAGAGGGTACTAGACTGGACTTTATTTCGTTCACAGAATACCCCAGGCATCTTAGCACTGCTATCACATATTCCAAATGATGAAGAAGCTCTTCCCTTCCTTGAGCCAGAATCAGGCAGTCGTCCAAATAAGGATAGATCTGTATTCCTTTTAGCCTGAAGAAAGCTATCACTGGAGCCAGAACTTTCGTGAACACTCTGGGCGCAGTAGATAAGCCAAAGGGCAATGCAGAGAACTGATAGTGAGAAGTCCCAGCTCGAAACGCAGATACTTCCTGCAACTTAGTCTGATAGGAACATGAAGGTAAGCCTCCTTGAGATCCAAAGTTACCATCCAATGATCTTTGCCCAGCAGAGGTAAAAGCTGCTGCAACGTCAACATTTTGAACTTGGGAATGTCCAGATAAGTGTTTAGGATAGATAAATCCAAAATTGGTCTCCACATGTTCCCCTTCTTTGGTACTAGGAACAGGCGAGAATAAAATCCTAGGCCCACTTCTGGCATAGGGACCGGCTGTATGGCCCCTATTTGGAGCAACAGAGAAACTTGCTTGTGAGCTTCTATTCTTTGTTGAGGAGGAATGTCTGGCATGCCTTTGAAAGGAGGCAAAGTATGGAAATAAAACCTGTAGCCGTGGTGTATGATATCCAATACCCATCTGTCTTGGGTAATTAAACTCCAATTTTCTTTGAAAAGTGCCAACCTTCCTCCCAAAGGTGCTGCCAGACGAGAAGGCTCTGGCAGCTGAAAAGGTAGGTCATTGGGTCTGTTTACGAAAGGACTGACCCCTGCCCTCACCGAAGACTGTGCAGGAGAACTCCTGTTCTAGGCCTGAAAGAGCCCTGAGCTCTACCCCTACCACGTCTAGATCTACCCCTAGACTGGGAATCATAAGAAGGATACGTCCACCCCTTAGTAGGCCAATTTCTACTAAACTTTGGAGGCTGGACCTGCAAAAAATCCTTAACAGTCTGCATAGACTTAGCCTTGTCTTCCATTTTCTTTAAAACTGCCTCAACAGGAGAACCAAACAACACATCAGATTGCAAAGGAGCATCTAAAATCCTTGTTTTAACATGGTCAGACAAATTCTGATCCCTCAGCCAGGCGTGCCTGCGAAGAACTGACCCAGTGGCAGCCACCCTAGACGAGGCCTGTACAGCATCAAAACCACATTGCAAAGAATGCTTACCCACCTGTTCAGAAACATGCACTAAATCTTGCAACTCTTTACAATCAATACCTTCTGCCAGAGCATCAACCTTAGCCTTCAATTGTGAAAGGAGATAGTTTTGGTATTTCAACATGTGAAACTGGCAATTCAAAGCCCTCATAGCAAGAGTGGAAGAAGTATAAACTTTCTTTCCCCATCTATCCAAGGCCCTGGCTTCTTTGTCTGCAGGAACCGGATTCTTTACAACAGAAGCCTTAACACCTTTAGGCCCCTGGCTAACAGTTTCTGGGTCTGCCCTAGGACTCTTCAAAAGAAACTTATGAGCTTCAGGCACCCTGTAATACCTATCCGGTTTAACAGGAGCAGGAGGCAAAGAATCAGGATTAAGAGAAGCCTCTGTAAAAACATCTTCCACTACATCTAAAACAGGAGGTATAGCCAAAGGCCTATGCTGGGGTAAAAACAAAAATTCCCTAAGCCTTTTCCTGGAATCAGAGAAGTCCTGACCTTCCCACTTAAAATGCTCCCTCATGGAATGAAGAGTTTCTGAAAAAGAAAAATCCTCAGGAGGAGGAGGAGAAGCAGAAGGAGTAGAATCATCCACATCAGAATCAGAATAAGGAGAGTACTCCTGCAAGTCTTCAGCCGAAGACTCTGAAACATCTGAAGCCTGCTCAAAACTCCCTAGCTCAGGCTCCACCCTAGGTCTCTTATCAGGAGGGGGCATAGAACCCCTAATCAAAGTAATCAAATCTTCTGCCATTTTAAGCATATGCTTCTTAGGCACAGTTCCAGAAGAACTAGGGGTGACACCAATTGAAACTGAACCTGGCCTGCCCCTGGGAGAAGCCTTTGAAACAGAAGGAGGGCCTAGCCACCCTAGGAAGGGAGGGAGTATAGTAACCTGAGAAGCCCCTCAGCCTGACCTGCCTCCTGAGAGGCCACATCTTGCAATAATAAAGTCTCACCCTGGGAACACAAAGAAACCTCCGGTGGAGCCACCGGCTCCACCAACACCTCTAAAGAACCGGCGTCCGGTACAGACGGTTCTTCTAGCCTAGGCTTAACTGCTTTGTCCTTGCGCTTCTTCGAAGAAGCGGGCGCCGGAGCATCCGACGGCATTTTATAATTGCACCGCTTCCCAAAGACTAACCTGGCACAATCCAACCTTCTCTTTATAGTACGTTTATTGAATCTAGCACAAGAGCGACAGCCAACAACGTCGTGCTCAGGCCCTAAGCAAGGAATACACAAAGTATGATAATCTCTATGCGGTATCTGTTTCCCACAAGAAATGCAATTATTGACTTTTTCTGACATCCGGTAAATCACTGAGGCAAGAAAAACTAAAATATTCCCCAACGGGGTACTTAGCCAACTTTGAACTCGGTCTGAAACTTCGAAAACGAAAAATCTCAGAACGCCAACCGGCACTTGCAATACTGCTTCTGCATCGGACCATGCGGCAAAAAAGACTGAGGATATGACGTCGGTCATGCGCATTTGTACCCTGACGTCCTGATGTCAGTCAAATGCGCCTTGACCGACGTCAGCCTTATACTTTGATATTCGGGCCGACCGAGGACAGCGGACTACCCAAGTGTAAGGACTGCAGCAATGTGAGATGAAGAACATCTACTCCTGTCCAGTGAAAGTGGAGCAGAAAAAGATAACACGTTTAGTTTTCTTAAAAATGATACTAAAAAATCGAAAAAACAAGTTGGCACCAACTATAGTCAGGAAGGCACGGACACTTCGTATAAGCTTTCATTCACTTTAATGAACATGAACTTCATCAGAATGACCATCTACCCATTTTACAATTTTATATATACTTTTCAATAAATCACGTCACAATTCAATAATCATTTAAAGAAACAACGAACAATTTGTTCGTGTCTTTCGGCTTTTCTCGGTTAGGGGTCGCCACAGCGGAACTCCGGTCCGCTAATGATTGGCAGTTGATTTTTACGTACCGGCTTGCCAGGCCTGACGCACAACCTTCAACGAAGGTACGCCCATTCACGCATGTCTCCACGCAGAAGATGCTCTAGCTGAGAATCGAACCGGACAGCGTCTTACTGTGAGGCGACAACGCTACTGCAGCACCACCTCCGCGGGAAAGAAACAACGAACAATACTCAATAAAAACAATTTTTTTACATACAAAAGCTTAATAGTTAAAACTGTTCACTCTGAACAATTAATATAAACTACTACAAATTGGAAAGCACTTGGCAAATTAGTTTAGGTGCTGATATTACACCAGGCTTAAACGAAGTCATCAATTTAAAATGCTTTTTACAATGTATGTAAATTATTTATTTGACCTACATACACATATATATTTGTAGTAGTTTATATTAATTGTTCAAAGTGAACAGTTTTAACTATTAAGCTTTTGTATGTAAAACAAAGTTTTTTTATTGAGTATTGTTCATTGTTTCTTTAAATGATTATTGAATTGTGACATGTGATTTATTGAAAAATATATATAAAATTTTAAAATGGGTAGATGGTCATTCTGATGAAGTTCACATTCATTAAAGTGAATGAAAGCTTATACGAAGTGTCCGTGCTTTCCTGACGATAGTTAGTGCCAACTTGTTTTTTGATTTGTTTAGTATCACGTTTAGTTTTCTGTTTCTTTTCAATAAGAAAATTAAGGCAAATGGCACCAACAGCTTCCCGAGGAATAACACTCTGGTTAAGCAGCTTCACCTTCCATGCCTACTCTCCCAACACCAACAAACATGGCACTCACCTGCCACTAAGGGGACTCCAACAGCTCCAAAGGACAAGGCTAACCCCTAGTCCATAGTGGCTGTATTGGCAATACACCAGAGGGATCCAGGGAAAGATGAGTGGTCTGAAGAACCAGCTTTGGCTACAGCAGAGTCACCCACCTGCAGCTGAGACAAATCATTAGCCTGCTGTGGAGGCAATGGCTGCTAAGTTTAACTTTTTCTTTTTGTGGCTGGAAGGGGAACTGACCATGGGACCAGTAGTTTGTTCCATGGTCAAGCAAAAATTGTGTTTCTTACCTGGGGAAACTAAGGAGCACAAGCCGGTAAAAAAATTCAACAGTAGTACAGTCACTTTTCTCAGCAAAAGTAAAGTGAAAAGCACTGTCGTACACTTTACCTTACCACCCTCCAAAGTAATTTAAACAGTTTCTCCACAGGAAAAAAATGGTTTTAGAATGTTTAAAACAACTTTTAAACTATTAAACATAAAACTGCACTCCCACTTAAAAGTATAGCACAGTCACGTGACACTCAATAAAAAAACGCATATTCCTAGCTTAAAAAGTACTTTTTCACAGATGAAAGCAAATTCAAACATTAAAAATAATATGTGGAAGTTTTTTTCCCCAAAGTGAACTTAATCTACCCAGTAATGAAACACAAGCAGACCGTCAAGCCTCAAAAATCTGCAGAGGAGTGTTTTCTTTACTGGCAGAAAAGCCCCCAATCTGTCTTTTTTTGTAAGCTCAGCTCAAGAGAAATAATGGTTTGAGCATGTGGAAGGTGCCTTGAAGCTTTGGAAACTCCCCCGTTGTTAAACCTATGCAGGATATAACCCATGCAGCTTAGGCTACTACAGTCAATATGGAAAACATAGACAGATACTTCAGTCTTTCACATAGAAATACAAATGAAGAGTGCCAAGCTGGAAGAGAGGTAGGACAGAGTGGGGAGTGCAGTGGAAAAACACCTGGATGCACAATGAATACATGAAGATGTAAGTGGCTGTCCTCAGAGATGATATAGCATACAGATTACATTATCTGCCTCACAGAGTCATTGGAAATCTCTCTAGTGTGCTGGCAGATGCTCAAATGAAGGTCAACAAAACACTGCCTAGTACAGAAGTGCCGGAGGACTAGCGAACAACAAATGTGGCAACACTGTTGGGGGCAGGATCAAGAAAAATATTTGAAACTACATATCTTTGAGCTTGGCAGGGAAAAATGCTGTTTGCCTTCTTGAATGATAAGATGTAGTGTAAACGAGTAAAATAAAATGCAGGATTCAGCAAAGCATTAAACATGACAATAGGAGACCAAGTAAATGAGCTGAAACTAGGTCAGGTGCTAGGTCACCAGACCAAAGGAGTCATAATATAACAATTAACACTTGGTCAACTAGGCTCCTCTTCAAATTGTGACAGGTTGGGTTTTAGTTGTGGTCCTACTGCCAACTTTACTGTCCTCCACACAGACTCATCTATAGATGCGCAGGTTTGGCGGATGTTGCTGGACCTCGGGTTTCTCCCACACTTGTATGTATCTTTTTGGCAAGAAAAACATGGATCCAAGTTGTTGATTTTTCAGACTGTACAGCTGTGGTTGTTGCAAGAAGTACTAGAGATGGGCCTTTTTACCTGGACTGGAGAGTGTTTTTTTTTTTTTGAAAAATGAGCAAATATAAACCCAAGTGCCTGGTCTCATATCACAAAAAGGGGAATAACCATGCTACTGCTGGAGAGGGGCAGTTTGCAACAGAATGTGCTGTACAACAGAAACATGTTGTTTACAATATAAGGAAACAGTTTTGTCTGTATTTTGCAAATTCAACTTAGAGGACAGTAGTGTAGCTGGCACTTTCATGAGGTGTCATACGATGATTCCATGGGGAGGAATATGTTTTAAAAGTACTGACTGCACTATGAATACTGAATAACACTAAAGGTAAAGCATCTGACAATTTAAGGCATGCCTCAACACCATTTTGTTATCTATTTTTAATAGTCTGATTTACAGATGCTCCACTACTCCAGAAGTATGAGGTTTATGGCTACAGTGGTACTATACTGTCATGATTAAGGTTTTACACAAGTGTAAGACAACATGGCTAGTAAAATTTGTACCTTTCAGACTGTATATATCATAATAAAAAATTGATCCCCAGGTTTGGTATACCAATTTTTTTGCAAGTGTTACGGCACCCTTTTTTGAATATGGGAAGGCTTTCTGCCAGCTAGAAAACATTCACAATTACTAAGGAACAACAAAATGTCTGGCACTGAGGTAACTCACAAAACTCTGGCTGTACACAACAAAACCTTCCCAAAAGCTTTAGTGATGACTGAGTGGGGATGGAAACACATTCAGAAACACTGTACTGATATATAGATATCATAAGTATTTACAGTATAATCAGTAACTTTGGAAACTTAAAGGGCATACCTATTTGTTTATTTAAGCCATTATTCCCCCAAAATAGGAGGGTAAATCATAATTCCAAATCAACAGAGATGCAGAAAAAAAAATACTATGCCATTAACAGTATATCCAGATGATGTCAAAGTGAAGCTGGTGAATGGCAGTAACCGTAACTGGCATTAAAGAAAATGAAATAAATTTCCAATAAATATATTTTTTGCACAGCAGATAAGGGTGGTAATTGGGTTATAATGGAAAAATGTCATTATTTGAAAATGAATTATGATCTTTTATGTAATGACCGTGTTTATGTGGAATTACCAAATAACCCAATTAGCCAATTTAATTCTGAACTTTTTGACCTTCTAGAAAGGGGTGAAAGATTAGGCTTCCTTAATAGGAAGGATGTTACAAGATTGTTCATTATTAATCCTAAGGACCCTATGTTCTATGCACTTCCTAAAATACACAAAAACCTGCAAGACCCTCTCCTGGCCGCCCAATTGTATCTTGTTGTGGAGGTTTTTTGGAACATGTAGGTATATTCTTAGACAGTATTCTGAAAAAAGAATTAAAGAATGTAACCTCCCACATTAGTAATACTAATCAATACTGTGACTTGATTAAAAATTTCAAATGGGAAAATACTTTTTATTGGGCAACGGTGGATGTAAAGGCCCTTTATACTAGTATTAAGACAAAATTTGGTTTGGAGGCCATTGGCAAAATTCTGGGAGAAGGTCCTCGGACTTCATTTGTTATTTTACTCTTAGAGTTTGCACTTACTCATAATTATTTTCTTTTTGAACAAAGAATTTTTCTTCAGAGAGAGGGGACTGCCATGGGGGCTAATTTTGCCCCCACTTACGCAATCCTATTTATGTCCTACTTTGAAATCAGTTTTTTATACACCCTAGTTTTTTTTCAGAAAAAAGTTGCCTCTTATTACAGATACATTGATGATCTGATTTTTATCTGTAAGGGTGATAAATTGGATTTTGATGGATTTATTTTTAGTCTCTATCAAAATAAATTTGGTTTGGAATTTACATACAGTGTGAACACTCGGAAAATCCAGTTCTTGGATATTTTATTGTATGTAGATAAAGAAGGATTAGTACAGTTTAGACCATTTAGGAAGGACACAGCCTCTAATAATTTTTTACATGCGAGTAGTGCTCATCCTGCACATTTAATTGAGGCACTCCCCTTTGGGGAGTTTAAACGCATCAAGGAACATACTTCTGAGAAAATTTTCTGGAACTTGGAATTTGAAAATGTTAGACAAAGATTGATTATGAGAGGTTATTCTGAAAGTCTAATTAAAAAAAGTTATGACAGATTGTTAAATTTTAACAAGAAAGGCAATAGTTTAAAAAAAGTTTTTCAAAAAAGTTCAAGGGACCATGAGGTTGGTTGTGATAATATTGATAGCATATTTTTTGTCACAAAATTTTCTCCTTTTTCCATGATGTTGAAAGACATTGTAGATTTTTTATGGCCAATTGTTTGCAATAATGAGGAGATAGGTCATTTGTTTCCAAATCATGTTTCCTTTTCTTATGGTAGATATGCTAATTTAAAGGAAATTTTGAAATCAAAATTGAACAGTTGTGTTTCGTTTGGCAGTAGTAATAATAATCTGCCACATGGTATGTTTAGATGTGGAAAATGTAAAATCTGTCCAAAAGTTAAAAATCTATCAGGCAGTTTGATTAATGGGGTTAAATACACTGCTCATAATAATTTTAACTGTAAATCATGTGGGGTAGTGTACATTATTGGCTGTGACTGTGTCCCATCTAAATATTACATTGGTCAAACTAAACGTCAATTAAAAATACGTGTCTTAGAACATATAGGTGACATTCGTAATGCTAGGATGGACAGCCCGATCTCTGAACATTTTAACTTAGTTCATAATGGAATGTTGGATTCTTTATTTTTTTATGCCTTAGCTAAACCTGAATCATATAATACTGGGAATTACTTACAGAATCTTTTGAATTTGGAAAGCAGGTTCATTTTAAAATTTGGTACTTTAAAACCAAGGGGTATGAACTTAGAAGTCAATCTTACTATCTGATGAAGTTAGCATTGTTTATATTTATTAACATCAATGTTTATTTAAGGAACTTTTTTGTATATATTCTTATTCAAAGTGTTTTATATAACTATATATGCATTTACACTGTGTCTCTTTAATTCTTTGGGTCTATTAACTCTTGTGATTGTTTAATTATATTAATTGGTGATGCACAGCAATATATAAGGTGCAGCAAGTAGTTGTATACTTATTCCTTTGAAGGCATTCAGCCGAGGTACCGGAATAAATTGTTGCAGCCTTTCCAGTTTCTGTTTGGTTTGTTTACATTTGCTACTTGCAGTTCGATGGTTTTCTTCGAATGGCAGTAACCATCACATATTCACCTTAACGTTTTAGAGCCACTAGCTTGATTTTGAAAATGTAAAACTTTTTGAAATGATTTAGAACCAGTACTAGTTTTCAATAGCTGCATGAAAAGAAAAAGCCTGGACAGAATTGTATAATGCAGCTTGGTTAACCACTTTATCAGCCAAAGCATTTCCTAAAACAAAAGAAAGTACAGTTGTGTACACCTACCATAAATGTAGATGTTAGAGTGTCTTCACTGTTGCAGTCATAACTATAGGGTGATCCTGCCGGCAGGCAGCCCGAGGTCGGCCAGAATCACAAAGTCTGGGTCTGGCGTCGGCTGCACAAGCTAGTACCCTGACGTCAGTACGCTCTGGTACATAGCCCTCAGCCGACGCCATCTTCTCCAGTATTTCTTGCCCCAGATGTCAGAAATCCCCAATAAACAAGTCCCACAAGGAAACACAAACACACCATAAAGTGAAAACAGAGGGGATAGGAGGGAGGGAAACACCGACTGCAACAGTGAAGACACTCGAACATCTACATTTATGGTAGGTGTACACAACCGTACTATGTTCTTCGTGTTTCACTGTTGCAGTCATAACTGTAGGGTGGAATCCCAAAGCAGTGAAGAAAGGGAGGAGGCTTAGATAGAAGAAGGGGCAGCAAGAAGGCCCTGCAAAACAACAGAGGCAAAACCTGCCCTGGTCTTAGAATACAAAGGGAGATTGTAGTGCTTGGAAAAGGTATGCACAGAACTCCAAGTGGCAGCTTCCAAGATATCCTTGGTAGGGACTCCTCTGAGAAAAGCAGTAGAAGTGGCAGCTGCTCTAGTAGAATGACTTCTCACAGTACCTGAAAACTGTTTCCCATGATGAGTGTAACAAAATCTTATTCCATGGGCAATCCATTTGGAAATAGTTTGTTTGGAAACAGCCTTTCCAAGAGAACTGGAGGCAAAAGAGACAAACAATTGGTTAGATTTTCTGAACTCTTTAGTCTTGTCCAAGTAAAATCGTAACTGTCTGTGTACGTCCAATGAATGCAAAATCCTTTCCCCTTTATTTTGAGGATTAGGAAAGAAGGTAGGAAGGTGAATTGTCTGATTTAAAGCAACTTTTGAAATCACCTTAGGCATGAAAGTAGGATTGGTCCTCAAGGATACTCTGTCAAGATGGAAAATTAGGTATGGCTCCACAGCCATAAGAGCTTGCAACTCTGAAACCCTTCTGGCAGAAGTCAATACTAACAAAAGAACTGTCTTCCAGGATAAAAATTTAATATCAGAAGCCGCAGCAGGCTCAAAAGGAGGCAAAGTGAGTTTTTCCAAAACATAGTTAAGATCCCAGGCAGGGACAGGAGGAGTAATGGGAGGCCTCAAATTCTTAGCTCCTCTCAAGAATTGTCTCACCAATGGATGAGAAAAAACAGGAGGGTCGGTATTAAAATGAGCAGATATAGCAGAAGCATGAATCTTAATGGAAGAAAAGGAAAGGCCTTTAGACAAAAGGTCTGAAAGGTAAAGCAAAATCGACGAGAGATCAGGCACAAAAGGATTAGAGCCACGGTCCTGCATCCAAATACAAAACCTTTTCCATTTAGAGGCATAGGATTTCCTAGTGCTAGGCCGTCTGGCTTCTAAATGAACATCCAAAACTTGTTTGGGGAGCTTAGAAGAAATCAAATTTCCTTGAAGTGCCAAGCTGCCAGGCAAAGGGTCTTGAGATGAGGGTGTAGCATCTGACCCTGATGCTGGGACAGAAGAGAAGGGTACAGAGGAAGGATCCAAGGAGGTTCCAAGCACAGATGTTGTAAGGTCGGATACCAAAACTGTCGAGGCCACTTTGGAGCAATCAAGATGATGAACTTGGGCTTGTCCTGTTTTATCTTCAGTAATATCCGTGGAAGAGGAGGGAAGGCATATCCCGAAAGGTTCCTCCAACTGAATGACAGGGCATCCACTTTCCAAGCTGTTTTGTGGAAGGACCTGGTGCAAAAGAGAGGCAGCTGATGATTGAGATGGGATGCAAACAGATCTATCTGGGGACACCCCCAAACTGCAGTTATCCTGTTGAATAAGTTGGTGTCTAGCATCCATTCGTGAGGATCCAAAATGTTTCTGCTTAGGCTGTCTGCTAAGAGATTCTGCTTTCCTGGAATGAATTGAGCCTGAAGATGCAGATTCAGACTTAGAGCTATGTCCCATAAAGTCATAGCTAGTCTGCAAAGGGGGTATGAATGAGAGCCCCCCTGCTTGTTTATGTACCACATGACTGTGGTGTTGTCTGTACGAATTAGAAGAGGCCCTGGTTGTACAAGGGTCTTGAAGGCTAGAAGAGCATTTTGAACTGCCAACATTTCCTTCAGATTGATGTGCCAGTGAAGGTGATTCTTTGTCCAGGTCCCCTGCTGGCAATTGTTTAGAAAATGTGCTCCCCAAGCATAATCCGAGGCGTCCGTGGTTATGATTTGAGAAGGTTGAGGTAGACAAAAAGGCTTCCCTTCGTTTAAAGCGCACACCCTGGACCACCAAAGGAACTCCTTCTGGAGGCAGGGGATCAGAGGAATCAAAGTGTCCAGATCTTGGTAATGCTGTGACCATACACTTTTCAGGTACCATTGAATCTTTCTCATATGAAGCCTTGCATTTGGAATTAACAGAATGCATGAAGCCATATAGCCCAGTGCCTGCAGGAATTTCCTTGCAGTGAGCTGAGTTAAGGTTGCCAAGGTCTTGAATATTGAAGCCAGCTGTATTTGTTTTTCTGGAGTAAGGAAAGCCCTTTGTAAGGTTGTATTTAGGAGGGCTCCCAAAAAAATCATTTGTTGAGAAGGAATCAATTGTGACTTTTTTATGTTCACTGAAAATCCCAGGAGGAGGAAGAGACGTTGAACAAAATCCAGATGTTGAAGTAAAAGGTCCTTGCTGTCTGCCTGGATAAGGCAGTCGTCCAAATAGGGGTAAATCTGAATCTCCTGAAGTCTGCAATAAGCCACTACTGGGGCCAGGCACTTGGTAAAAACCCTGGGCGCAGTAGATAAACCAAAGGGCAGTACAGAGAATTGAAAGTGCCTCGAGCCTGCTTTGAATCTGAGGAATTTCCTGCATTCCTGCCTGATGGGAATGTGTAAGTAGGCCTCCTTTAGGTCCAATGTCACCATCCAAGCGTCCTGGGAGAGTACTGGAAGCAGTTGTTGTAGAGTAAGCATTTTGAATTTTGGAATTTCCAAAAAGGTGTTTAACACTGAAAGGTCCAGAATAGGTCTCCATGAGTTTTGTTTTCTTGGAACCAGAAATAGTCTTGAGTAAAAGCCTTTTCCCATTTCTGAGAAAGGAACAGGCTCTATGGCTCTCATGGCCAGTAGAGCATCCACTTGATTTAAGGCCTCTGCCCACTGATGTTTTGGCAGATCTGGCCAACCGATAACCCTTGGCAGAGTATGAAAATGGAACTTGTAGCCTCTTAAAATCACGCCCAATGCCCATTTGTGCTGGGTAATGTGAGTCCAATTTCTGTAAAAGAGAAAGCTTTCCTCCGAGAGGGGCATCCAGGTAAGGGGTCCTGAAGCCCAACCGAGAGAGTCATTGAGTCTGCTTCCGTTGAGATTGGGATCTGTCTTCTCCCCTTCTAGGTGAAGAAGCAGTCCATTGTCTGGATCTGTAAGAGGCCTGAGCTTGACCACGACCTCTGGAGCGTCTATATCTTCCCCTTTGAGGCCTGTCAGACGTGGGAAAAGACCAATTTTTGGAGGGCCAATTCCTGGAAAATCTAGGAGGCTGAACTTGTAAGAAATCTTTCACAGTCTGCATAGATTTTGCCTTTTCTTCCATCTTTTAATAACCTCTTCAGCCTTGGATCCAAATAAAACATCATGCTGAACAGGGGCATCTAAAAGTTTAGCCTTAACCTGTTCCGGCAAACTTTGTTCACGAAGCCAGGCATGTCTCCTAATAACAGTACCAGAGGCTGCGGCCCTGCAAGAAGCTTCCAAAGCATCAAAACCACAATGCAAACTATGCTTGTTCACTTGTTCAGTTGCATGCAATACATCCTGCAATTCCTTATCCTCTGCACATGCTGGAAAGGTAGCAAGCTTTTGCTTCAAAACAGACAAAAGAAATTGCTGATACTTAAACATATGAAACTGGCAATTTAAAGCCCTAATAGCAAGGGTAGCAGAAGTATATACCTTTTTACCCCACCTGTCTAAGGCACAAGAATCCTTCTCGGAGGGAATAGGATTTTTGGAAGAAGCAACCTTAGCAGCCTTAGAACCCTGAGAAATAGTTTCAGGATCCGCAGAAGGGTTCTTGAATAAGAATAAATGAGAATCAGGGACCCTGTAAAATCTATCAGGCTTAGAAGGAGCAGGGGGCATGGAATCAGGATTCAAATTAGCCTCAGAAAAGGCATCATCTACAATATCAAGAACAGGAGGAATAGCTAAAGGCCTGTGTTGAGGAAGAAGAAGGAATTCCCTAAGCCTCTTCTTGGAAGCAGAATAATCCTGACCTTCCCAATGAAAATGTTCCCTCATCTCATGTAGGGTCTCCCCAAAAGAGAAATCCTCAGGCGGAGAAGCAGAGGGCAGAGAATCCTCTGCATCCGAATCCTCATAAGGAGGAAAGGAATATTCCTGATCAGAGGAAGAAACAGAAGATACAGAAGCCTGGTCAGAGGAATCCAAAGGAACATCCTGTCGAGGCCTTTTCTCTGGAGGGGGGTGAGAACCCCTAATCATTGTAAGCAAATCTTCAGCCATCCTTAGCAATTGCTTCTGTGTCTTGGGAGTAGCTTCAGAAGTAGCAGGAGCAGAAACTTTAGGTTTAACTGGAGTCTTGGACTTTGCCTTTGTCTTTGAAATGGTGATGTGAGTAGGCCTGAATACCCCCTCAGAAGCCGGTACCTGCACAGCGGTTCCGGACCCATCTAAGGGAACGACGTCCGAAGGTCCTGCAGCAGATAAAACAATAGGCCTTGATGGCTCCCCATGGGAGTCCGTATCGGCCATCGGTTCAGAAGTGGCGGACGACAGGGGCTGCAAAAGCGCCTCACTGACAACAGCCGAACCAGATGCTGGCTCCAGCTGCGACGAATCCTGTTTGGACCTCGGAGGCCTGTCCTTGTCTTTGCGCTTCTTTTGAATTCCGGTAGAATCCGATGACATTCTATAATTGAAGCGTCTGCCAAAGTAATTTAAAGCCCAGTCGTAACGACGCTTAATAGTGCGAGAATTGAACCTGGCACAGAACCGACAACAAGAAACGTCGTGGTCAGGGCCTAAGCAAGGTAGACAGTAAGAGTGGAAATCTTTATGAGGTATCTGTTTTCCACACGCTATACAATTATTAACTTTTTCTGACATCGGAGGAACAAGAAAAGATTCTAACGGGTACTTAGCTTTGAGAAGAGAAGTAAGAACTTCGGACCGACAGCAATCAAAAACATAGATCGAAAATCGCCAACCAAACGACTTGCGAGCTGCTTTCCACCGCACGGTAAGAAAGACTGGAGAAGATGGCGTCGGCTGAGGGCTATGTACCAGAGCGTACTGATGTCAGGGTACTAGCTTGTGCAGCCGACGCCGGACCCAGACTTTGTGATTCTGGCCGACCTCAGGCTGCCTGCCGGCAGGATCACCCTACAGTTATGACTGCAACAGTGAAACACGAAGAACATCAGTGTTATGATCAACTTGTTTTATCACGCTATTTTTCTGTGTAACAGTTTATCTAACAAATGACCGACATGATTTTTTTTTTTAATTTACTGGGCCTAATGAAGTCAAGTAGCCCCAATCTCTCCACAAAGTCCTAAAATTATCTGTTATTTCAAAGGCTTATCTGGAATCTGTAAATGCATTCATTGTCTTTTCTTGGAATAATATACATGTTTCAGTGATTGCTATTAATTCTGCACCTTATGCTAATACACGGCAAAACTTAACAGTACACACAGCAAATGCTGCTGTAAGCAACCCATAGTCTATCCAAATACATGACCTATCCACAAACAGGATAAAATCTGGAATGTGTAATAGAACATCTTTCAGGTCAGATATAGGAGAAAGCACATTGTAAACAACAAAAACACAATCATAGCTCTCTCTTTTTTCTATTATATGGACAGGAGAAGAGGATTTAATAGTGGACACCTAATAATTCTTGAACATGGGTTATTTGGTTGTGTAAGCTCATATCTGGGCAGTCTTGAGGCTGACAAATAATTAGGTTTAGTTTTTGATAGAAGGCTTTTACTGAGTGTGAAACTGCTACAAAAGATTTATGCCCATGGATGAGTGTTGACACCATGTTAATGGGTCTTATAATAGCAGCCACCACCCTTAGACTATGAGGGAAGGCAGCAGCTACTGTATCTAAGCCAGTGCTGAAGTAAACTACAGATAATCTGTCATTTCTGCACTGTGCTACTAGTCCTAATGGTATTTTGTTGCACTGAGTCAAACAGAAAAATAATTTAGTGTTATCTGGCATCCAAGGGCAGGTAAGTTAAAAAGTAAAGACTTTGAGTAAATGCCCGTTTCTGCTCTTCACACTGGGGCAGCAGCTCTGGAACATCCCTTTTTAGTAATTCTACAAGATGTTTTACTACTTTTGCAAAGTTAGAAATCCACTCTGCACCAGCGTGCCAGACCAAGAAATTATCAGAGTTGTTTAAGGGTTACTGGGCATGCAGTAGGTTGTATAACAATACTGCAATGTGTCACACTACTGCAGAAATAAGATGGCACAAGTACTGAAGCTGGGTCTTCCAGAACTGCAGTTTTACTTGCTGACTTTAAACCCTGCAATGGCCATTTAAGTTAGAAGAAAAACAGTACCTTGCTGGGAATGGGCAACAGAATCTGATGTAAATCAACATACTGTACTACAATATACCCAAACAGGAGCTGGAATTTTTCCAGCTAGCATTTAAAGAGCAGGTGACTCTACATAGCCCTGTGGTAATCTAGTCCAGGTATACCATTGACCTTTATATGCAAAGGCAAATAAGTATTGACTGGGTGATCTGGATAGAGAAAAACAGCAGAGGAAATGTTAATGACTGAAAAGACACTTGCATTGGGGGAATCGAACTTAGGACTGCACCAGGGTAAGCAGAAGTATTGCACTAACAGTTCTCAAATCTTGCACAAACCGACAAGTTTTACCTAATTTTTTCCTCTTTATAGTACAAGTTGTACTGCAAAGACTCTTAGTCAACTCTACAGAAAGACATTAAGAGAGTATTGTACTACTTGCAGGAGGGGCTCATGGGACTTTAGATCAACTTTTACTGGTTTAGCATTTTTGATAAAATGAACTTTGAAGTCCAAAGCTGTGGTGGGAAAGACTGAAGCATTTTATTATTTTTATTATGATTATGATGATTATTATTTATGATTCTAGGAACCCGTTTAATTTTTAAAGCAAAACTGACTGCCGTTTCAACTAGGTATAGCTCAAGTGTTAGCAACTTTAAAGGAAAAGGTTTCCTAGGAATGTCCAAGAAAACTGCTAAGAGTACAGTAAACGGTACTAACTTACAAAACAGATTTCTACCAAAAATATTTAGTGGAATTGAAATTCTGAAGATAAATATACAGTGATCTTGTAAAGGACCTATTTGAATGGGTCCTGGAGTGGTCTTAGGGTAGTCCACTGGGATCCTCAAGACTCCTCATTTTTTTCTTTTTAACAGCACTCTAAGGGAGATTCTTAGTATCAGGCATACCTCTCAGCTATACAGATTTTTGACTTATGTTTTTGGTCTTTTCCTCATAAAATTTGTTATAGTCTGGAAAATCATTGAGGGCTAAAGTCACTAAATAATGAGAGAGAGATTTGAGCTTCAAGTTTCATATCCTTTGTAAAATACTTGCAAATGCAAAATCTGTTATTCTAGCAAATTAGTAAGTTTTCAAGAGCAATATTTAAAATCTGTCCCTATTTTTGGGCCTCTGTCCCCCATTATTATCTTTGTCCAGATTTCTTGCACTAACAGGTTGAGATATGGCATCAGGTAGTGTTATCTTTGAGTGATTAACGCTGGTGAACATAAAGAAGGGGATTCTAACATTTTACACTTAATTGAACAAACGGGCCACACATCTACTGGTAAAAAGGAAATAGCAAGGTTAATTAAAGATGACTTGCAAAAAATCAGTTAATAGGCAAGTGGCAATTGGGCAGTGCTTGTGTTTGGAGGCTACAATTGTTGTACGGTTTGTCACAAGACTTGGTTGGGGTGAACAGATTTGTGGAGGAGGAGGATTTACTGACCACAAAAAGATGATCACCTCAATGGCCATCTTGCCTAAAGTTAAGTTTAGCATTTGATTCGTACTGCATTGGGTCCTGGGTTGGATAGAATGGTCTTTGATTTTGATGTGCTAGATCCCGATGACATAGTGCAGGGACTTGCTGAGAAAGTCTAAACCATTTTTTACCTCCTTGCCCCTCTTCCTTCTTTCATAACAATGTATCTCAAACTGCTGGAGCTGAATATCCATTACTTTTTTTCCTCTTTTTTTTTCTTTTACTGTATGATCAGCAACATACTAGGTTTCATTGCCTATGTCATGCAAGCCAAAACCTGGTCAGTTATGCCAATTTTTTAAAAATCTGATCATGTACTTAAGGTAGTAAACCATCAACAAAAGGTTGCTGACAGTGCACAGGCTGTTACTCCCTACATCATTTCAGAGTGACTAGAAACTGACTGAAATATACCTATTATGTGCTGTAAACAGCTGTCTATTGATTTTACCTTTTCTCTGTATCTGCAACCACTTGAGCATAGATGGATAAAATCATACAAGGCATTTATCAAATTCTTTCCTTTGATTTTAAAATCATCATCAGTGTGCTTTGGTATTTCTGCTCTACCCTCCCCTCTCCTGTTTTGGAGACTTTATACATGCATAATATATATAATTGTTAATATAAAGTTAAACAGATACTTTTAGAACAGCTTTTATGTTTGGAGTTTTGCATTTGAACACAGTCCTCAATAATTTTAACATGTTTTTCCAGCCATTTGTTTTCTGAGGGGAGGGTGTTGACTGATTAACAGTTGCTGATCAACTTCTGACATTTGCTTTGGGGACAAATGACACGTGTTCTTTTCCCCAGCTGTCTACTACTACAAGGAACTGCATTACTAAAGCATTTATTTATTTTTTTTAAACAGTGACTTTAGACTGCTTGTGTTTTGTTTTTGTAGTGTACCCAGCTTACTTTTTCTCTGGGCAAAGCTTTGGTGCTTTTCCATCCAGTCTTTGACATCCTCTATGCTCAGTAGCAGAGCTAATTACCTGGATTCTATAACCATATTATGGATATACCAAGCTGATGCAAGTATACTTTTTTTGCACTTGATCTGTTTCAGTGATCGTTAAAAAAAACTGTACTGCATTTATATATTTGCTTCATTGTTTATTGCTGACCTCTGTTTGTCTGTATTATTTGTTTCTCAGGATAAGTTCAGTAGCTAGTTTCACAGTGGGGGTTGTTTTGCATTCTGTAGAGTCAGCCCACCTCAGGTGTTCGCTATTGGTCAACACCTCTGTGTTCATCTGACTGCCTGAGGGTTTATTTTCCCTGTTGTACTTCTGGTACAAAGACTTACAATTTCTGTGAAATTGTGCTCAGTAGCAGAGCTGATATAGCAGAGCTAATTACCTGCCTGTGTTGGATTCTGTAACCATCTGGCTATACCAAGCTGATATAAGTATACTTTGTTGCACTTGATCTGTTTCAGTGATAGTTAACACAACTGTACTGCATTTATATGTTTGCTTTATTGTTTATTTCTGGCCTCTGTCTGCATTGTTTGTTTTTCCCACCATTGCACCCAAGTGCTGCTGTACTCAAACTTAGTAGCTTTGGAATTGCCGCCCCTGCTGTAAATTTGATTTTGGTTACTCCTCCCATTCCCATCTCATTTGCTCACTAAACTGAGTACAGTGAGATCATTTGGGAAGGACTACCCCCTTGCTTCTTTGAGTTTGGACACTCCTCCAGTCTTATCTCATCAGCTCAGTCTACTGAGCACAGAGAGAGCATTTGGGAAGGCCTGCCTCCTTAGTTTCTTAAACTTGAACTATTTTCTGTTTCTTCCCTCTCCACTTAAAAAAATACACTTTATTCAGCTGCTTTTCCTGTAATTGTGTTCTTCCTACTTTATTACCCTATTTTTGCTGCATGCTCTTAAGTGTTCAAGTGTTTTTATTCTGCTGCATTTATTACTGCTTGTTAATAGCCTGATTACATTTATCTGTTATTCTAAGCATCTTAGGTTTGGTTTTAGCGTGTGTGCTTTACTTTTACATTTAAGAAGGTTTTTGTGGTCTACACTCTTGTGGACAAACACTCATCAAAAACCCTCTCTCCGTAAGTCCACCCAAGTATTTGGAACACTATGTCTGGACAATTCCCATCAGTTTCTCCTGCCAGCCTGGTTGACATGGGCATACTGAGACAATGTAGCAACTGCCTCATGTTTACTGACAGCCCTCTTCTCCTAGCACATAATTCTTCTACTTTTGAGAAGTGCAGCTACATCAGTAACCTGAAATCCATGCTCTCTTGTGCCACACTCAGTACTACTGACAAGAAGAAGATTGCTGGCACAAACACCACACCACTCATATCACATAGCCATCACATATATACCTATGCAGAGACCTCCAAAACACACTCACAAACATTCCACACACATCAAACACATCACACACAGCAAACAACACACCAGTGTCTCAGAAACACAGCCATAAGGCAAAACAATAAACCAAAATGGCCCACAAGGCATAACAATAAACCAAACATACTAGACATTGGCGACACAACTGTGAGAAACACTGATGTCCCCCTCACCTGGCTCGACAAGGAGAAGGTCATGGTCAGTTGTTTGTCTGGTGCCAGAATATGCCATATTATGCATGCACTTAGGTCTTTCCACAACAAGTACAAGTATGACTCTGTCATTGTCCATGTTGGTGTCCCTGGACTATATGAAAAGGGACATGATTGAGCTCTCAGAGTTGTGTCCCAGGCAGGTATGACCCTAGTCCTAAGCAGCATCCTACCTTCACCAAGAATGATACCGCAATACCAACAAAAATAACTGACTAACAATTGGCTTAGTTTCTGGTGTCATTCCAAGGGGATCCAGTTTCTGTCTGCCTGGGGTGACATGGTTGACAGACCTTGAGGTTTTGCCAGAGAGGGCCTCCACCTTTCACCAGTGGGATTCCAGACCCTGGCCAAGGTTCTTGCCTCCCCCATTGTGCCTTTTTTTGGCAATGTCTCAAAGACAAATCTTCCAACATAAAAGATCTATCAAAAAGCACATTGAAAGTCATGCTGCTTAATGCTAGGAGCCTTAACCTAAAAATGCACTCACTAAAAGCTCTCCTTGCACTAGAAGATGCCGATGTCTGTGCGATCACGGAAATTTGGTTCACGGCTGCAGAGAGCACCCCCTGCCTTACCAGGCTATACCTCATTCCTCACATTCCGACCCCAAATTGAGGTCAGGCAGACTAAGGGTGTTGGAGTCCCTATCTTCATTAAGGAAAGGCACACCTCCAGACTGGTTTGCCAGCATGATGCACTGGAACTACTCCAGGTGCAACTAACAGTTGGCAAGACACATCCAAGTTATAGCCACCTACAGACCCCCTTCATGACTCAGGACACCCACTCCTCCAACCCGAATCTACTTGATTCCATCAAGGTACCCCTAATAACCTGATCCTTGGTGACTTCAATTACTTCACCATAGACTGGGTGAACTATTCCTGCACTAATGCACTCATCCAACGATTCCTTGACTTCATCAATTCTATGCACTAAACCAGCTCGTCTCATCCCCCACAAAGGGGGGGGGGGTAACATTCTGGATTTGGTTCTCATCAACATGGGTGACTGCTGCACCACTCCCATAGTATGTTCTTCGCTGGTGAGATCAGATCATCGGTCTGTCTCATTCAAAGTCTCTATCCCACCCAACTCCTCCCACCCATAATAAAGCAAAAAAACTTCTCAAAAGCTGACTACAACTTCCTAAGAGAGGGTATCACTAGATTCACACCACCGCCCCCCTCAGAGGATGCAGACAACTATGCTGAATAGTATGTCAATGCAGTATACAAGTGCCTGTACAACTGCATGGACTCAGCCATACCCAGCAAAACTAAAATCTGCTCCTCAAGGAAACACGAACCTGTCTGGTGGACATCCTCCATCAACAGGCTTTACAACAAAAGAAAGAAAGAAATTGTTGTCCAAGTGTAAAAAGGAACAAATTCCAAATTGGAAAACTTCCCTCCTTAGCCTTAACAACCAAATTAGATCACTAGTGAAAACCTCCAAAGCCAATTATGAATCAAAACTGACCTCCAAAACAAAGGGAAACTACAAAGCCTTCTTCAATTACATCAGGAACCTCCATGGTAAAGCCCAGATTTGTTCTGAATTAGTACTTAACAATACCACTTACACTAATCGTGTTGACTTACCCAACCTACTAGCATATAGGTTCAGTGCAAACTTCACCCCCCTGTCCTCCCCAAAGGCCCTTACGACATCCCTGATACTTGTCCCGCACCTCCATCTCTGTAGATCAAGTGTTAAAGGCCCTATCCAAGGCAAAGAACACAGCTTCTATGGGACCTGATAGTATCCGAGGTTGTATTCTGCACCATCTCCAGTAAGAACTAGCTTCCCCATTGAGCATCTTATTCAACCACAGCCTAATAGAGGCTTCATTCCAGCAGAGTGGAGAACTGCCAAAGTCATCCCCTTGCACAAAGGTGATGCAAGTACTGACCCTGGAAACTATCACCCCATTAGCTTGACAAGTCTGATCTGTAAATCCATGGAACGTATTATTATGGATCTCATAAACATGAACATAGACAATCTCCAAGCACTTGACCCCACCTAGTTCAGATTCATCAAGGGCAGATCTTGCCTGTTGAACCTGGTTGACTTCTTTGAGACCGTCACCAAGGCCTTGGATGAGGGAAAGTCAGTACATGCAGCTTACCTTGACTTGGTCAAGGCCTTTGACAGGATCCCCCACTCGTGCATCATCGAAAAGCTAACACAACTTGGAGTAAGTCCCTATCTCATCAGGTGGGTGGCCAACTGGCTCACCAACAGGACCCTCAAGGTCAAAATGGGCACCTCCACCTCCAATAGCATCATCTGTCACTAGTGGAGTTCCCCAGTGATCTGTCCTGGGACCCCTATTGTTTGGCATCTACTTCTCAGAGGTCCAGGCAAAGACAGAAGGCCTGTGGCTGACCAAGTTTGCAGACGACTGTAAAATGGGTGCTGTCACTGACTCCCCAAATGGTGTTAACATACCACAAGAGGGTCTCACAGCAACTAATGACTGATGCCAAAGTCATGGCCTCAAGTTAAATGCAAAAAAAAGTATCATCAAACCATTCGGCAAAAACACGGCCCCTGCTGAATACCACATCAATGGCAACCCCTTAAGCACACAACCTGTGGTGAGAGACCTGGGTACTCAGGTCGACAACAACCTTACATTCGGCCATCATGTAGTGGCAGTGGTCAGAAAAGCCTTTTACTTGGTTCATCTCATTAGTAAAGGGATTGCATTCAGAAAAAAGGAAGTTATTACCTCTCTATACTCCTGCCTCATTAGATCAATAATTCAGTATAACACCCCGTTTGGTATATACCTCTCCAAACATCTGCACCAACTGGAAAGGTTGCAGAAATACCTCACAAAGAGAATCCATGGCCTCCGTCACCTGTCCTATGTGAACAGGCTCAAATCACTATCACACTCTACTTGGTATAGTACAGATTGCTCAGAGGTGACCTGTGTCTCGACTATAAGGCAATCTTGGACCCTGCCCTATTAGAGATGCTCCATATCTACAAGTCTAACTCCTCATGCATTACCCGCTCAAAGGGCCTGAATCTAATATGAGACATCAACAAAACCTGCTGGAGAGACAGGTTTGTCTCCCAGAGGCTGCCCCTTCTCTGGGAGACTTCCCATACACGTCAAACAGAGTACCTTGCTGACCCTCTTCAAGCGCAACCTTGATGAGTGGATGAGAAACCACAAATTTGTCCCAGGGGTTCCACCTGTGTCCCTCACTGACAGGGGTGACAGGTGCTGACTGAGGTTTCTTTTTGGGGATAAACTCTTGGCTAGGCTTGTAAGGCCCCAGGGCCATTAGCCTAGTAACTTCCTATGATCCTATGATTATCATGATCCTCTTGGTCAGACTTTACATGAGAAAACTTCAGTAATACTTTGAGTCAGTGTGATCTCAGAATTAGCAACTTTATCTCTTCAGATTTCAGTGCTGAGGCTTTCTAAGCAAAGTACGAGTTATCTGTTGTAACAGACTGAGAAAAAAGCAGAAAGGAGAAGGGGATACCCGGGTTGAAGGATAACTAGTCCACTCTGGCTCCTTCTCAAGTCTGTCACAACAGATAACTCAGATTTTGCTTGGGGAGGTGGTATTAAAAGGGGTGAAAGTGTCAGGCTTGTGGAATAAGCAAGACATACAAAAGCACATACATTTAAAAGAAATTCTGGCAGTAATCAATGCCCTAAAAGCCTTAAATCATCACTGGTCCCTAGGATCTCTGCAAGAAATCAAAGACAATACCACAATAATGTAATATATCAACAAATGGGGGTATCAGAACATACCCCCTCTTTACAGACTTGCCATGACTGCCATGTTAGCATTTCAGCTCAGTTTCACTCACCAGGTTTTGTACATTCCGCAAGAACAAAACAATCTAGCAGACAGCCTAAGCAGAACCAGGTTAGACCCTCACGAACGGAAACTGCACCAAGGGTCTCCAAGAATTGCTGCAACTGTCGGGAACACTTCAACAAGATCAGTTTGGCTCCTTTCAAAATAGACAAAAGAAATTCTGCTCTCGCAATTCCTGCAAACATGCTTGGAAGACCAATGTTTTTTTTCATTCACATGGAAGGGAATCTTCCTATATACTTTCACAGCCTTTTTTCTGACACCAATGATTCTTCTAAAAATCCAGAAAGACTTTCCAAAGACAATGGTGGTGACTCCATTATCCTGGCCCAGGCAACAGTGGTTCTCCCTTACTTTGGAAATGGGCAAGGGCAATTAACATAGGCTTCCCCACACACTGAATCTACTCACACAAGGTAAGGGTTTGTTTGATACACCCTAACCTGATAACACCGTGGTTGACTACCTGGATTATAGAATTTTGATAACTTTTAGGCAGCTTCGTTTCGGAGGATGTGTAAAGAAGGTTAAAAAAAACTGCTACTAGGAAATCACATATTTGTAAGTGGGAAAGATTTGTCTAGCTAGTGACATGCTAATAACTGGGACCCTTTTAAGGCCCAGATACCTTGGGTTCTAGAATATCTGCACAAGTTATCATCCATTAGCTTTTACTCTTCTATCAAGATTAAACTTTCAGCCATTGCTGCTTGTCTGTCCTTACAGCCCCCCATTTCTATCTCTCCTCACGTGTAGAAGCTTTTGAAAGGGATTTTACACATCTGTCTGCCTAGAAAAAACTTTGCACTTGAAAAATTGACAATTTTCCATTTGAACCATGCAATCTTAACTTTGCACTTGAAAAACTGACAATTTTTCCATTTGAACCAGCTCATCAGGCTGATTTGAGATTTTTAACTTGGAAAACTGTGTTACTCATTGCTCTAAGTTCTGCAAGAAGAGTATCCAAGTTACAAGCTTTTATGGTACAGCAACCCTACCTCATTTTCACAAAGACAAGGTTTCTTTGAGGAATAAATACTTCTTTTATGCCTAAAGTTGTTTCAGACATTACCTTGAGCCACTCTAGTAATTGCATGGCATTCTATCCAGAACCTAAAATGAAGGCAAGGAAAAAAGAACAACCAGTGTCAAAGCAGACAATTTCTAGATGGTTGCATTAAGTTATTTTGTACTGCTATTCTCACCATAGCAAGCAACGTCCAGACAGGATTCACTGTACCAAGGCTTTGATTTCTTCTGTGAATTTCTGGAAAGGGATGGATTCTAGAAGTAGTCTATAGAAAGCAACTCGATCCTCTGTACATAATTTAACAAAGCATTACAAAATGGATTACTTTTCCAGGTCCAGAACAGGCTTTGCTAAGACCACATTCCAGGGGCTCATGGATTCTTAACTGCTTAAATTGCTCCCTTCTCCCTATATAATCATAAACTTTGGTAACCTGTCCATGAAACCTGGGCTACTGCAACAATGATCTAATTCTGAATGTAGTAAAGTTCTGTACATAAACTTGCCATAACAGTAGATGTTTGAATAAATCACTGTTGCAGTAGCCATCCCTTCTGTCCACCTCCCCTTGTTCTGTGTTAGGTTTACTGCCAGGGTGTGAATGTATATACTCCCTGTATATATTTACATATATTTTTTTTCCTTAGGATTTTCCATTCAGGGCTTTGAGGCAAGAAAGTGCTAAAGATTTTGGCACCCTAACCACTGCTTTTATGTGGCTCTCATCAAACCCCACAGTGGTTAGGGCACACGGAAGGTGACCCGAAGCTTTGCAAACTGGCTGGCTGGTTATATCCCTGGTTGGATATAACCCATACAGCTTAGACTGTACAACATTAATTAAATCCTTCCTTAAAAATGCAATATTTTGAGGATTTCTGAGGAGAAACAAGCGTTCAAAGTCAGACAGACACCTCAAGGGAGGTATCATCTAGAGTGGAGTTATAGGAAATGTTTCATCTGTCTCAAGACTGCAAAGCAGCTTTATATCAGTAACTTGAGGAAGAGTACAAGGCAGTGGCAAGTGTAATGGGGCATCTTGGTATCAAATTTGGCAATTTTGTTGTAGCATTGTTCCATTTTTTTTAAATCCAAGTTGAATTAATTTTTGTAAATATGGGTGACAGAGTAGGGTAAATGGTAGACCGTGGCAGGATTTGTGAATGTGAAGTGGCTCTTCAGACATTAAACACTGGAACTTTCTTATGAGATACATAGTTAAAACTGGGAGTTGAACAGTACAAGTAGAACAAAAACTGGGAGGCATGAACTCATAATATCTGCTGCCTGGAAATTGGCAGGAGCTGAAGAAATGTCATAAGTGTGCCAAGCTGTTGATAACAGAAACAGAAATCACAGTAGTGAATCACTGCAAAGGGCCTTCAGAGATCCTGTTCAGAGGTTCACTGTTTTTCTCAAACAAGTCTTTCTATGTAGTTTGACTGCCACAACCCCAACTGTCAGCATCCATTTTCTTTGTAGACTAAGTTCACCTGTTGCAGGGGGAATGACCTTGCTAGCCACAGATTCTTAAACCTGACGGTATATTTCACACTGGGAACCTAATATGGGCATGGTCTGTGAACATTCTGCAATTATAAGCAAGAGAAAAACATTCTGAACAACCAGAGATTTCTGCATTTCTCTGTTTGACACAGATGTCCAAGGATACCAGCATGTTGCACATTAAGTGTGCACACACCTGTCAATAGGCAGTCCCCACAAATGAGCGTCATTGTTTGTTATGCCCCCTAGATGCAACTAAAAGGCCATCCAGCACAAGGCCATTTTACTAATCTTATGCAAGAAATGTGAAATATCATTCAGATACAGTCTTTCCTTTCACATCGGAATCCAGATGGTTAAGCTTCTAAATGCAAATTGCAAGCTTAGCAGGAAATGCTTAGCAGCAGTCTACCGCAGTCCAATTTTTATACTGTCGATGAGCCAATCAGGGGATGTGGATTATGCCTATTACACAAGCAGGAGACTGAGAACACAGCTTCAGGCTTATTACCTCACTACATCTCCACTGCTATCCATTACCAATGTTATATGTGTACTTTTGTCTTGAATGCTTACTTAATTTATGCAGTATGGATGTTCTGGAAACTTACAGTAAATGTCACAGGTCATGCTAACAACCGGCACTTGAGACACAGTTGGCACAAATGATCCTTTTCCTCCAGCCATACATAGTTAGTTCAGATCAGAAATATTTCGCTGTGTTCTGTTTATTATGACACTCTACCTATAAAACACATTGGAATACTCAAGTAGATGGTGAAAAGAAAACGACCGATGCTTGGATATTTCCATCTGCTAAAAGTTATTCTTGGAGGAATCTATGCCGCAAATTATGCCTTAATATATATTTGTTGATACTTCTGTGGATTTTATTTGTAGAGATTTTTACCTCAACTGGGAAGAACATGCTCTAGGTATAGTACATTTTAGTCAAATTTAAGAAACTTTGTTTAACTGCATTTTTTAACCAGATTTCATTACGTAGAGAAGAGGCTTTACAGATGACTTGCACAAATGCAGAAACAAACCTGCACTGATAGATGAACTGGGGAGGAAACTGCCAAAAAAAAAAAAAAAAAACAATCATGCAAACTAAAGGAGGACTCTCATATAAACTGGGACTTTTCCAGGGTTTATGTCTGACAATTTGACAGCACAGGAAATAACCTGCTTGCATACACTTAACAGCAAACAATTTGACAATTTCACTGGGTATGCCAAAGTGGGTACAATTCTTAATAGCCTCAGTGGCCACAAAAGGCCACAGTTGTCACATACTGACTTACAAACTTAAAAAATTCTCAGAAAGGTACTAAACACATGTATATGTTGTCATGGCCACATAAACTCTAGAATATAGACAATTCCTAGTTAATTACGTGGGTGCCATTAGCTGTAGTTGGTAGCTATTATTCCCAACACTTCAGGTACAGGGGGCAAATCCTGCTTTAGCAACAGTACACAAGGCTGACACTCTGCAGTTGTAGGTTGAAGGGTCATGCTATAGCTCTGCTGGAAGGCTGAGGAAAAGAAAGTGGCAGCCTTCTCATGCAAACTTCTGTAGAAAAATTAAATTTTACACATTCTCAATGATCCCAAGTATAAGCAAAATATCCTTTCATAACTAGAAAACTGCAATGCATGTACTCTATTACGTTGACAACGGTTTGTTACAATATCTGGAACTGTTTCTGGACAAGCAAACAAAGATATAATCTGTACTTCATATTTATTTAATTTAGTCTGTCTACCAGGGTAAAAACACTGATCAAACAGAACTACAGCTGGTTCATCTAGCGCCCAGTGCCAGACCCTGATCTGTGCATCACAACAAATTTAAACAGCAAAAAAAAAAAAAAGAGAGCTCCATGCTCTAAGGTGAAGAGACAAAAAAGGTTCCATCCACTTCCCCACCCCTGTTTGGTTCCAAGTCAAAACCATTCTCCAGATCTATCCGCCTCAACTCTTAAATTAAACAGCAAAAATAAATAAATAAATGGTTTATATATATATATATATATATATATATATATATATATATATATATATGTATGTAGCTTGTTTAAAGAATGCAAGCATCACGTGTTACAAATGCAACACCTTACTTCACAGTACAGAAACCAATGCAGAAAATGCACTTCCTGACCAACTGACATCGCCCGAAAGTGTTGGGCAATTGCCCCCTTCACCCCTCCCTAGCTACACTTCTGTTATCAAGCATGACCTATTGCAAGTTCAGCCTGGGTTGCATGGCATAATATGGTTACAAAATAAGTTGTACAAGCATAATGATCCAAGACAATGAAATACAGTTTGTAAAAATTACAAACTGTAGGATTAGTGCATATTTCTGTAAACAATTCCTGAAAAGAAAAAGACAGAAATGAACACAATTATTTGCATATAACTGCCACACAAAGTGCTGCAGAGGGAGAATGTAGGGGTGGTCAGACAGACGCTGCTGTGTTAAGTATGATGTCCAGCAATTCTACACTTCCCCTTACATTGTTTAATTAAGAACTCAGCACTGTGGCCTAAAATTGAATACGAGAACAGCTCTTTTAGGTCTCAGGACAAAAAGTATCATAGTTTGAGGATACGTATTAAGAAACTGGGAGGATTTAGAGTACAGGGCTAGAGTTAGAGTGCCATCTTAGATGGTATCTAGAAGGGATATGGTATTTTGGCAAGAGCATTTCTGTTCAGAGACAAAACATATTTCAGCTCTTCTGCCCCAGGAAGAACACAACTATCACTTAATACTGAGTTTTGCTTTTATTTTTTCTGTTCAAAATCAGAATGTACCCTGGCACGAACACTATGTGTTGCACAGGCAAAAATAATGCAATTTTGTTATTGTACATGTTACTGTAGATTCACAGTCTGAAATTCATATAGATCAAATACTGAACAATTTTACTACTACTACTACTACACTGCAACTAATTTTGCATTCCAGGCAGCACTGATTTATTTTTGGTTTTGCTGTTTTGTGCTTTCCCCCCCTCTTATTGCTACCTTGAATGTGCTGTTATTCTGTTTTTACCTCAACCACATACTTCAGGCAATAATGGACATCAAATGGTTACCTGGCCACTGCAAATCATGGTTGTAAAGAGACTCTACATGTGCAAAATGGCATACAAACTTCAACAATATTACTGCCAGTAAACCATCCAAAAAAAACTAAAATTTACAAATAGATACTACGATGAACTGGAAAACAATGCATGTAACAAATTATGCAACTCAAATGATATGAAGTCACTGGCCAGACTTTTTCTAAAGTAGACTTCTGAACAGCAAAAAGGTTTTTTGGACTATCTTTTGCCTCCATCTTGCTGGCATCATGATATTTTTAACAAATATTTCTTTAACTTCCTCCAGCAACAATTTGTTACCCAGTTTTACATTTCTAAATGTACAAATTTTGGTTTTCTTCCTTAATTTTAATATTTTCATACATCTGCATTAATTAAATCTTAACTCAAAGAAAAAAAACAGTGTGTGCTAATGAAATAAACTCAATAACCAGAACAAAAAGGCTCACATAGTGACACTCGGGAAGCTTTAGGTGATGCAAGCAGTTCAGATGCCTCTTTGTAGTTTAGTAACTGAATCTCAAGCCTCCACAGTAATAGGAAACTGGTAAAACTTGCTGTAATAACTGCAAATTGTCACTAATAGGTGATGGAAAGAACAGTTGTGTACAATCTTACCATAACCATAGATATCCTTCTCTTCCATGTTGCAGTATTCTTGGTGTGGGATTTCCCGGCCTCAGGGCAACCCATATGTCGGCTCCTATACAAAAGCTTCAGCTTGGCTGCTGTAGTTGCGTGGGACATCACACGTAGGGCCATAAACCAGGGGCCTTAAGTGAGACGCATGTATGGCCATAAATCAGAGGCCTTAAATGTGGTGTCTGCACGCACAGACCTCAGAACTTGAAAGCCCAGCAGGATTGTCGAAATAGAGTAGCAAGTGATGTCAGCCATAGGATGAAAGAGCCATCTGGTGGTTAAATTGATCATAGGGTAGGTTATAACCACCAGGAAACCTAAGACAGGTCAGTAATGAGAGAGAGAATAGAGAAGGGGGTTAGGTGGGCGGGAAGGAATACTGCAATATGGAAAAGAAGGACATCTACAGTTATGGTAAGATTTTACACAACTATTCTATGTCCTTCTATTCCTATATTACATTATTCTTGGTATGGGAAAGTACCACAGCTTAGATGGAAGAAAGGGAGGAGGTAGAAGTGGCTGATTCCACAAAGCCTTGCAGGATTGCTCTGGCAAAACCTGCATGTGCTCTGGAGACGTTATTTAGCTTGTAGTGTTTGGTGAAAGTGTGAGGGACCATGTGGCTGCTTCCAGGATGGATGCAGTGTCAAGGCCTTTTAAGAAGGTTTTGGATGCTGCCACTGCCCTAGTAGAGTGAGCCTTTACTCCCTGTGGGAGTTTTATGCCATGGTGTGTGTAACATAGGCAAATAGTTTTCCTAATCCAATATCCGATGGTTTGTTTGGAGACTGCCTTACCCAGGACCTTGGAGTGGAAGGAAACAAAAAGCTGATTGGATTTTCTTATGGATTTGGTTTTGTCTAGGTAAAACCTTAGCTGTCTGTGTACATACAGGGAGTGGAGCATTCTCTTACTTTCATTTGTGGGAGAGGGGAAGAAGGTGGGCAGATAAACAGATTAGTTTAAGGGCAGATAATTGACCACTTTAAGCATAAAGGAAGGGGACCAGAAACAGTCTTGAGTAGAAGCCTTTTCCTTCTTGCCCTGGTGGGGCAGGTTCTATTGTTCCCAGGTTTAAAATGTCGTGTAAAATCTGTGGGAAGTGGTGTCTCTGATTTCTTGGGGGGAAAGGGTACCCCCCCCTTAAGGGGGGCATCTCTCTCCAAGAAAGGAAGTATCCTTTTTGAACTATAGCCACAGCCCATTTGTTTGTAGTGATGGTTTTCCAAAAGGGGAGGCAGTGGTAGAGGTGGGCAGAAAGGGGAAGGTAGGAAAGGCAGTCAAGCATTGTCGGGTCCTCCTCTGTCTTGAAAGGGCTGTCTAGTGGGAGGCTGTGAGACAGCTGGCCTGGAAGAGGTTTGTCTTCTGGACCTTTTTCTGTGTCTGAAGGAGAAAGGTCCAGCAGAGGAAGGGTTTCTTCTGACAAATGTAGTTTTTGCAGGGTAATTTCTGTAATATTTAGGGATAGGAGACACAAAAAGATGCCTGATGTCTTGCAATTCCTTAATCTTTTCTTATAGATTTTTAAAAAGGTCTGCTAACTGTTTACCAAACAATAAGTTAGGGTTTAGAGGAGCATCTAAGATTTTAGACTTGAAGTCCACCGGTAAGTGTTGTAGACGTAGCTATGAATATCTTTGAAGTACAGAGGCTATGGACCATGCAGAGGCCTCTGCAACATCATAACTACATCTAATGGAATGTCTGGCTACTTGGGCAGGCAGAGATAGTTTAGATGCTATGTCAGATTTAGTGGGGCAGTCCGGAGTAGCAGCCAGCAGAGTAGAGGCTTGAGAGACAAGGTCCAGAGCATATTTGGTCATATGGGTTTGATAGTTGATGGCTCTGAAGCACAATGTGGAAGAGATGTAAACCTTCTTTCCAATTCTATCCATAGTTATACTGTCCTTGTCTATAGGTAGAAGAGAGGCAGACGGAATCAGTCTGGATTGTTTATCTGGTGATACTGCAATCACAGCAGGGTCTGTCAGCGGTGGTTTGACTAGAAATTTCTGGTCATCAGGCACTTTGTAGAAGTGATCTGCCCCCTTAGGGGCAGGGGGCTGAGAGTTTGGGGTCTTAGATGCTGAGGAAAAGGCACCTAAATAAGCAGGAATGACAGAAGGAGAGGGAGGCTCCACTTGTAGCAATTCAAAATACCTTTTTTTGAGTATCAGACATTTGTGAGTGTCCCATTTGAAGTATTCCTTCATTTTGGTTAAGGTCTCTCCAAAAGTGATATCCTCTGGAGGGGAGTCCCCTTTGATGGATACTTCATCTGGGGAGTAATATTCTTGAGGATTGGCTATTTGGGAGGCATATGAAATTGATTCATCTAAACATGAATAATAAGCCTCTTGCTTTTCTTCCCTGTTTTGTGAAGTAGGCAATGGAAGAGAGGAGACAGAGGGAGGTCTAGGGCTGAGGAGAGGAAGGGTAGATGGAGAAGAAGCTGTGGGCCTAAGGGCCATGAAGGCTTGCATCAAAGATGAGGTGAAGGACTGCCAATCGGGTAGGCCTTCAGTGGGTGTTGCCAGATGTTTGGTTTTCTGTTTCATTTTTAATGGAGTAGTCTCAGGTGAAGGGCTGGAATCGGATGCATGGCTAAAAGTAGCGGTGTCGGGAGGAGGGATCCCGATTTGAGGCCCGACTGTGTCTGGTTCCCCTTCAACCTGGCTGTAGCTGGTGTCTGAGTAAGCTCCATGGATGTGCTAGTAGTCACTGTTAAGCAACTTCCTCGAAGGTCGCCGAAGTAGACGGATCTGACAGACGTCCCACAACTCCTAAAATCGGCAGCTGGCGGGGAGTCCGAAAGTGGAGAGGCAGTGGAAGTGGGCCTAGGAATCTTGGCCTTCTTCCACGGATGTTCAGATGGAGCTTCCGAAGTGGGATCCATCCTTAGCGCTATTTTTTAAGTCGCTGATTTTCTAGATATAGATTGAGAGCAGCCAGATGGCTGCGTAGGGTTCTTAGGATTGGCAGATCGAGCAAGCGGTATGGCTGTGCTCTCTGCCTAGGCAAAAAAATGCAGCTGTCGTGCGTATCTTTATGTGGTATCTGGCACCCGCATTGGCATTTACCCTTTTTAGCTGACATCATCTAAAGGTTACTACAACAAACCAAGCTTTAGCTAGAAGTCAAAGAAGAAAAAATCCCAACAGGGTAGTTCACTTTTAGATGTCTTGTAGTGAATGAGTGAAGGAGTGAAGCACGTGGCAGAAATGTTCTGAGGTCTGTGCATGCAGACGTCACATTTAAAGCCCCTGGTTTATGGCCCTACATATGACATCCCACGCAACTACAGCAGCCAAGCTGAAACATTTGTATAGGAGTCGACATACGGCTCGCCTGAGGCAGGAAATACCACACAAAGAATACTGCAATATAGGAATAGAAGGACATCATAGAATATTTGGTATAGTATTAAATAAATGCCATGGACTCAAGATATTGTAACCGAAACCTGTATCTAGTATAAATAAATGCAATAAAAAGAAAACAAATGGTTAAGCACTTTCATCCCAAATCTTGGGGCTTCTTCAGAGCCATTAATTAAGAACATTCACCTTCATTATGAAGTACAGTTTGAATGCTGGAGGACCAATCATATGAACTGAACAATTAAAATACATAAATAATAAAAAAGTGATAAGGTATATCAAAACATTCCATCACTACATCATTTAACTTTTTAATAACTATAAAAAAATTCTTAAAAATGTACAATGTGTTAATACAAAAATACCTTCATTGAAAATGGTTAAGAATCGTTAATTGTGATAAAAATATATAACCTTAAAAAAAACAATAAATGTCAGTGTAGTTGAAGTGATCTCACTCGGGTGATACAGTTTGGCTGCCTGGAATTTCAAAATGGGGGCAATGGAGGTGTATTCATTTAAACCTGGTAAGTTTACAGCATTTAATCTCAGCTGCCAAATTAAGTCTATTTTCTCCAATTCTGCCTCCCATGCACACCCCAATAGAAAAAGGGACCGTTTTCAAAATACCAAAATGGAATTTAGTGTAGGACAGACAAATCAAAGTATGCTTGAACAAAGAATTATTCATGTTTTTTTCTATTAAAAGCATATAAATGTTTATAAATTGTTATACGTAATTGCCTTTCTGTTTTCCTATGTAAAGGTTAGAGCATCCCTTGCAAATAGCAAGGTAAACTATCCCCTTAGAGGCACAGTTCCCATCTCCTAATAAAATTTCATTAGTGGGTGACCCTGTTTTTAGTTTTTAACAAGTATGCCTTACAATATAAAAAGAAAAAAGGCTGGAAAACAGCATATTTCAGTTAATATGCTGTAATCTTGGGCTATTCAGGTGGGGGACTGGATGAAAAAGTCCACTGTTTATACTGTATGTAGAGTTGAGATTTTTTTTGAGCGAGTGAATGGGCTTTAAAAATAAAACACTGTGAAAGTAATGAAAAGTTTTCATTTGGCAAATAAATGCTCAGTGTGAGTTGAGAACTCTGCAGCTGATGGCAGCTATACACTCTATTCTTATGTTTCCATGGAGTTGAGCTGACTACAGGTGAAGGCAAAAAACTCTCAAGGGGTCTGGACATTGTTTGCTGAGAGGAATGTAAAATTAAAAGATACAATGGCAAGTAGCTTAGTAAAACTACAGTCTGACATTACTGGAAGTGAATAAAAGATAGCTTTAAACACTTCTATGCATTTACTTGAACATGTAAAATGTAGTTTAAAGATTGCCAGTGCACTTTTAAGGCAAGAAATTAACATTTTCTGTAAGACTATAAGCTGTTTTTTCACATCTGTCAGGGAAATAAGACATGAACAGACAGTTATTATTGTATGCAGGAGCACGGGCTGTTTTAGGTCGAATATAATATATGCCAGTCTAATCCTCCTCCCTTGCCAGTAGCCCCTTACTACCACAAATCTGAAATTACTTCTTAACCTCTTCTATCACTAGTGAAGCCCATTAAAGTACTCCTGTTTTCCTTTGTCCCAAACAGTCTGCTGAATATCCATCCTGATATCCTTTCTTTATCATAGTTCATAGGTAGGCACTAGGCTAAAGGCCCAAGGGCCTAAGTAAGCCTAGCCAACAAGGTTCCCTGGCTTACGCCACGCAAGAAAGTTATTTTCCTGTGCCCCTGTCGAGCAGAGCCACAGAAGTGATCCCCGGGGTGCATTTCTTATTTCTCATCTACTTATCAAGATTTTTCTCAAAGAGTGCTAATGAGGAACTTTGCTCGACATAGATGGGTAGCTTGTTCCAGAGTATGGGAAGTCTCTGGGACAGGAATCTATCCCTCCAGCATGTCCTGTTTATTGTGGTGACAAGGCTTAGGTCCCTACAGCGTGTAGCTTGGAGGGATTGAGATTTCTTTAGGTGTAGCATGTCCAACAGCTCTGGGTTTGACATAGCTTTGTATGTTAGGCAGACATAGCTTTATATGTTAGGCAGAGATCACCTCGGAGTAGGCGATATGCTACGGAGTAGAGCTGGAGTTTTTTGAGATGGTCAGTGTAGGGCCAGTAATCCTCTTTGTGAGGTACTTCTGTGGCCTTTCCATCTGCTGCAAATGTCTTGTGAGGTACATTCCAAAACAGGCGCTGTACTCTATAATGGGTCTAATGAGTGTCGAGTAGAGGAGAACAACGACTTCTTTTTTTTCTAGATGAGAATCCTTTTGTGATGAGGTGTGCCATGTAGAAGGATTTCCTGACTACTGTGGCAATGTGATTATCAAAGGAGAGACTACTGCCCACCTGAGTCCCCAGGTCTCATCACACATTCAACGTTAAGTAGACTACCACCTCTGCAGTAGTTCACGGGTACAGAGTTTTTACCAAAGGGGATGACGATGCACTTTTTGGCATTGAGCCTTGAGGCCATGGCTCTGACACCAGGCATCTGTCTCAGTGAGGCCCTTCTGTAGGATGTCCACATCATTTGGAGACTCAACTATGGCTCCTAGTTTGCAGTCATCTGTGAACTTCATTAGCCAAAGGCTTCTGTGTTAGCCTGTACTTCAGAGAAGTAGATACCAAACATGAGAGGTCCCAGGTAGCCATGGATGCAATTTTTTATAATGATTTAATGCTTAATATGCTAAATAATGATACTGCATATAAGAGGATTGATAAATTACAAATAGCATCACTAACGCAATATGTCCATGATACACTCTATGATATGCTTATGACTAGGTCCATTGATAAATCCCTTTATGACTTTCTGTTGGTAGAGCTTCCCCTCATCCCCATTATTAAAGGCCTGCCGAAGCTACATAAGAAGATATATCCACCACCTTTACGGCCTATCGTGTCAGGTGACCATTGGGTCACCTATAATGCATCACTTTATGTGCAGACCAAACTAGGAGCTCTTGTAAAGCAGATACCTACCATCCTTCTTGACTCTTATAAACTCTTGGATGATCTGAAATTGAATATGATAACCAATAAAATAACAGATAGAACTATATTAGAGACATTAGATATTGAAAATTTATTTACTAAGATCCCCAATGAATATGGCTTGGATGCGATAAGAAATCATATGACACAACTTGGTATTCCCAATGGTGACATCATGAACCTATGCTGCCTCCTGGATTTAGTTTTGAACAACAATGCCTTCCTCTACGACAATGTGGCATATGCACAAACATGGGGGGTTGCCATGGGCACCCCCTGTGCTAATGCATATGCCAACCTTGTCGTATTGGAATGGGAAAAGGAACATATATTTAATGATTTGAGGTTTGCAAATGTCGTACTATACAGACGCTTTGTAGACGACATACTAATTATATGGAATGGTGATGTAGATGGTCTTATTTCCTTTATTAACTATATGAATAGTGTTACTTCGTTCTTTAAATTTAGTCATGATTTTTCTTATCATTGTGTGAATTTTTTAGATATTACCATCAAGAAGGACAATGATTGTAGGTTAATGACGACGCTTTATAGGAAACCCTGCTGGAGGAATGGGATCCTCCATTATGATAGCTTACATCCACGACATATTTTTCAAAATATTATAAAGAACCAGATGAGCAGGATTGATAAAATCTGTAGTGACAGATCTGATACACTTAGTCTAATGGAAACTCAGAGGAAGCTTTTCATGGAAAGGGGCTATCCTACTAAATTGATTGATGAAGTAAAAGATCCCATACCTGACAACACTAGATCCCAGGTTAAAAAGTTTGCTAACCATCATAGCCTTAATAAGAATATGGCTAATATTCCGTCTTATGATATAAAGTTTACTAATGATGTGCAGCATCTAACTAATATAGTAAGAGGTAACTGGAAGATTTTACTTTCAGATATGTCTGTCTCAGAAGTTGTGAGTGAAAAACCGACCTTTAGATACATGAATTGTATGAACTTAAAGAGACTTTTATGTAAGGAGAAATTAATCAATACATCTATTGACATTAGATCTTTGATGAAAACAGGCACCTTTCCATGTACAAAATGTTCCTATTGCGACTATATTTGTAAAGAATGTGGTTTTACACCTCCAGGTACGGGAAGGAATATATTGCCAACGCATTATGCGAATTGTAATACGAAAAATGTGGTCTATCTTGCCACCTGTACTCTTTGTGATAGTTACTATGTGGGTTTGACCTCACGGAGACTAAGAGATCGAATCTATGACCATATATATAACATCAGAAAAAATAATCTTAATAATGCCTTGGCCTTACACTGCAGCACCCACCCTCAACACAGTTTTGTGTTCCAGGTGCTACAGGTGGTAGATTTTAATAGGAGGGAGGGTGACCACTTGAACACCTTGGAGAGTTTTGAACTAAGATGGATCTTGAGACTCAAGGCCCACTTACCACCAGGCCTGAACTCTGTGGTCAATCTTCGACCAGCTTTGATAGGTCCTAGCTAACTAGAAAGGTCCTAGTTAATTTGACTCGTCTTACCATCCCTCATCTGATTATTGATCATGCACATTCATTTCATAATCGTAACTTGGAAATTAATGTCTTCTTTGTGAAGTATAGAAACTTGTATTGATATATTAATTTTGATAAAATGTGTACAATACTGGATTCTATTATTCTTTATATATTAGTGTTTGTTTATATCAATATGTATGAATTATTGTCATTTTAAATATGTAAGTTCTATGCCATATTATGACGTAGTATCCCCATGTTTTACCTGGTTGTTGATTTAGACATTCAGGTTGTTTTGTCTTTTGATATGTAGGATCTATGGTAAGCATGATCTCTTCATGCATTTATGCTTTTGTTTTTTGTTATTTGAATAGGGACACTTGGGTCATTTTATTATTACTATATTATTACATCATTATATCGTCTTCTGTTCTTGTGAACAGTTAGAAACTATAATGTTGTCTGTGTATTCTTGATTTTTCGAATGCTTTATTTATTATAGTTTCATATGCTTCGTTTTTGTTTTATTTGTGAATGGTTGGTTCTAGTTTATTAGTTATTATATTAGTTTTATTTTTAGTTAGTTGAAGTCTTAGTGCATTCGTTTCATTTTTACATATTAATGTGGAACATGTGTACTATGCCTTAGTATTCAATGACCGGACAAGTTTACTGGGACTTAATGGAGTTTCTGAACTCTTGTAATGATTTTTGAATTTTTTGTAACAGCATATATTATGTTTGGAATTGATGCTATTTTAAAATCCAGCTACTTATGATGTCTGTACCGTTTTTTCGGTACAGCATCTATTTTGGCGTAGCTTCTGTACCCTAGGCTATGGTTCCGGTCTAGGGTTAATGATGGGAATGCATAATGTTTTCTTGCTTTTTGACAAGGATCTATATGATATAGATGCTGGTTATTCTGATTGCCAGTTTGTGCTTATGCGCATAGCTTTTGCTACTTACGGTGATTTTACCATCTTTCTATCACAGTATTTATTTTGTTGCAGCGTTTGTGCTTTAGGTTTAAATTCTTGCTATGGTTGTTGGTGGAAATGATATAATATTTCCTTGTTTTTGGACATAGGATTTACTTTGGCATAAATGTTGGCTATTTTGATTGCAAGACTGTTTCTTTGCAGAACGTCTCTTGCGAAAAGTTTTTAAATAGCATGCTGAGATGAACTGGTTTTTCTCCGTGCACCAATAAGGATTTATACAAATGTTAATGAAAAATTGTTTTTGGAAACGGATATCTATATTGGATATCCATTTTTATACTTTTAATTTTTGTTAAATTTCATTAGTAATGGCTTGGTTGCTGTTATGCCTTGGCTATCATAGATTGATTTATGATAGTCGGCTGGACAAGCCTTGAATTTTTTACTTCTAATAAAATTGAACGAAACATTATGTTATGGAGAAGGTGTCCTGATTAGATATCAAGATTGTTAAGCAAAGCTACATTTTGGATTATTTCCTTTTTCCAAGTATGGGCATTGTTTCCTGAATAAACTTAATGAGGCGCAATGCTGATAATTAGGGAATTCTTTGCATTTTAACATTTTGTGTTGAATTTATTGGATTTAAAAAGCTCCAATGATGGTTATTGTTGAAATATTAAATAGTTTCACTGGGCTGCATATTTTAAATAATGTATTAGGTAGTTGAATGCATTATTATTTTATATTTTAATGATAATGAGTTCTTGAACATGTTTATTGATTGTAATTATTTGACTAATTGGTTAATTGTGGTAATGCATTTCTATAAAAGACAATGGAAGTCTCTGTGAGATTGTAACCTGATGAAGCGCAATCTGTTTGCGTGAAAGCGCTTGTTCCTGTTTTATCTTTTATATTAAATGTTATTTGGACTATATCGTGGTGGTTTCAAGCAATTTCTTCAATGCTGCAAATGTCTTGTGAGGTACATTCCAAAACAGGCGCTGTACTCTATAATGGGTCTAATGAGTGTCGAGCAGAGGAGAACAACGACTTCTTTTTTTTCTAGATGAGAATCCTTTTGTGATGAGGTGTGCCATGTAGAAGGATTTCCTGACTACTGTGGCAATGTGATTATCAAAGGAGAGACTACTGCCCACCTGAGTCCCCAGGTCTCATCACACATTCAACGTTAAGTAGACTACCACCTCTGCAGTAGTTCACGGGTACAGAGTTTTTACCAAAGGGGATGACGATGCACTTTTTGGCATTGAGCCTTGAGGCCATGGCTCTGACACCAGGCATCTGTCTCAGTGAGGCCCTTCTGTAGGATGTCCACATCATTTGGAGACTCAACTATGGCTCCTAGTTTGCAGTCATCTGTGAACTTCATTAGCCAAAGGCTTCTGTGTTAGCCTGTACTTCAGAGAAGTAGATACCAAACATGAGAGGTCCCAGGACTGAACCCTGTGGTACTCCACTTGTCACTGGTTTGAAGTAAGATTTGGAGTCTGCAACTTTTACAGTGTGGGTTTTGTCAGTGAGCCAATTGGCAACCCATCTTGTGATGTACAAATTTATACCTAGTTTAGAGAGTTTAGTTGTAATTCCAGAATGGAGGATGGTGTCAAAAGTCTTTGTGAGGTCAAGACAGGATGTGTGAACCACCTTACCCTCATCTACAACTTTGGTGACTGCCTCAAAGAAGTCGATCATGTTCAGGAGGCATGATCTGCCTTTCACAAACCAGAACTTGGTGGGGTCCAGAGTTTGGAGGTTACCAATGTCTTTGTTTATGAGATCCATGATGATACGTTCCATGGCTTTACAGACCAGGCTCATCAGGCTAATAGGGCGATTGTTGCCGGGATCAGTGGTGGCTCTCCCTTTGTGGAGTGGGATAATTGTTGCTGTGCACCATTCAGTGGGCACAAAGCCTGATGTGAGACTACCATTGAACATGGTCGTTAGGTGGGGAGCCAGTTCATGCTGAAGTTCATGTAAAACACAGCCTTGGATGTTGTCCGGTCCCATGGATGCTGTGTTTTTGGCTTTAAAGAGTGCATATTTTACCTGCGTAGTTGTGATTACAGGGACGCTGCATTCTTCCTGTATAGATATGGGCCTTTTAGTGGGTGAGAGGGGGGTAAAGTTATCACTGAACCTATCTGCCAGAACATTGGCAGTATCAGTTGGTTCTGTAATTTTCATGCCATTGTGCTGTAATGCAGAGCAGCTCTGGGTGTTGCATTGAGATTCTTGACATATTTATAGAATGCTTTGTGGTTGTCCCTAGAATCAGTGGCGATTTTGTTTTTGTAGCTAGCTTTGGAGGATCTTACAAAGGATCTCAACTTCTGAGGCAGACCAGGGAACTCCTCCACTCATGGGATTTTACTCTCTTTTGCAACAGTTTCTTCCTTCTGTTGCAGAGTTTGTTTATGGCAGGGACCACCAGATTGGCTTCCTTTTTTTGAAGGATAGCATCTTGGTTCTGTTTGGGATAGCACGATCCATGCACTCGTTTAAGTGCTTATATAGTGCATCTGTGTGGGATTCAGAAGTCGTAACTGTATTGTCCATCTGCATGAGTGTCATGAAGTTCACCACTTCTGTCTTAAGAAGTACAAAGTTGGCATTGGAGAAATTTTTTACCATGATTTGCTTAATGGGGTGTAGGGGCGGGATGTGGATATCTAGGGTGATTAGCTTATGGTCAGATCTGACCAACAAGGAGTTGACTTCAGGTGTGGAACACCGGTCACTTATGTTGGTAATGACTAGGTCTAGGATATTGTTGCCCCTGGTGGGGGTGTGGATAAGTTGATCCAGGGCATTGGAATTTATGAATTCTAGAAAGCGTTGAGCAAAGGAGTTGGCACATGAGTAGTTTTCCCAGTTAATGGTGGGGTAGTTGAAATCGCCCATTATTAGGGTGTTTGGTTGAACCCTAATACTTTCCAGTATATCAAGAAAAGAGGAGTGGGAATCCTGGGGCATGGTGGGGGATCTGTAGCAAGCTACAATTTGGATTGCAGTTTTGCCCAGAGTTAGTTGCACTTGGATAACTTCGGATGCATTATGCTGAGCAACTAGCCTGGAGGTGTGGATATCCTTAATGAATATGGACACCCCTCCGCCTTTGGTGTTCCGGTTCAGGTTAGGTGGCCGAAACGTGTGTTATGAGTTATAGCCTCGTAATGCAGGGTTGCTCTCTGAAGCCTTGAACCAGGTCTCAGTCATTGCACAGATATCGATGTTCTTCATTTTAGGGAGTGCATTTTGAGATTTAGACTTCTATCATTTAGTAGCATTACCCTCGGCTTTTGCTTGCCTGTTCCTGTTACGGTGGTGAATTTGTCATTTGAACCTTGCCTAAAAAAGACACTATAGGGGCAAGAGCCTTAGCCGGTATCCAGAATCCCAGGGGTGACAGGTACAGGCCATCTCTGGCAAAGCATCTTGGTCTGTCGACCATGTCGTCCCAGGCAGATACTGGATCCCCTTAGAATGACACCAGAAGCTTAGCCAATTGTTGAAGTCAATCATTTTGTCCTTGTACTGCGGTATCATTCTGGGCGATGGCAGGATGCTACTTAGGGCAAGGGTCATACCTGCATGGACTACAAGACTGGAGAGCACTTCCATGTCTCTTTTCATGTAGTCCAGGAAGGTAAGTCTCAGGTCCTTCACACCAACATGGACAATGACAGAGTCATATTTGTACTTGCCATGGAGTGACCTGAGTGCGTGGGTTATGTGGCAGATCCTGGCACCCGACAGGCAGCTGACAGTAACCTTCTCCTTGCTTAGCCTGGTGAGTGGGACATCAGTGTGTCTGACTATAGAGTCACCTATGACTACTGTGTTGGGTACGTTTTGCCTTATGGGCTGAGGTTGAGTGGCACACTGGGTCTGTGAGCTATGTGTCATTTGGGTTGTGTTGGGGGGGGGTGAAGGTTGCTTGCGTTTCTGCATTGGAGGTCTTTGTTGCTTGAGCAGATTATTATTGAGAGCCACCACAAATGTTTTTGTGTTTCTATGTGTGGATTTTGGTGGTGTAGGTTTAGTGGGACTATGTGATGAGTGTGGTGCAAATGTTTACCTTCTCCTCTTGACTGTCAAGTTCAGTCTTGATTGGAGAGAGCTTTACCTCCAGTTTGGCTAGATAAGTACATCTCTCACAGGTTGTGGTGTTGGGTGATAGGAGGAGAGGGTTGCCTGTGTAGATGAGGCAATTGCTACATTGCCCCAAGATGCCCAGATTCATCAGACAGACAGGGGAGAACACTGGGAACTGATCCTTGGACATGCCTGAATAAAAAAACTACTTTCCTCTAGACAAGTGAGGAAAGTGAGTATAAGAGCTGTTTTTCTCTAAGCAAGTGAGGAAAGTAAGTACAAAAACTGCTTTCCTCTAGGTAAAGAGGAAAGTTGAGTGATGTAGTAATTTGTAGCTTATTTAGGGCTAACAACAAGTTCTGAACAAGTACTGAGCACGAATAAGCAAATTCAAGTGCTAAAACTAAGAATCTGTACCTGGATCTTGTGGTAGGTAGGCTACCTAGTGCTCATCACTCCCACTGATAAGCTAGAATGTTTCCCTCCAACACAGAAAGGCGTGGAGGGCTCAGAAGCTTACAAACAGTCCTGGCTACAGCAAATCTGTATCTGGACTAGACTGGCTACAGAAAAGGTGGAAAACAAGCACAAATGCTGGCTTTTAAACCAGAAAGTTGAAAGAGATGGAAAAACTGCCCACATGGCCAATAAACTACAATTTCTGGGGCCAGAAACCACTCTTGTGGTAGATAGTCTACCTAGTGCTTACCACTCCCACTGATGAGCTAGAAAGCTTCCCTCCAACACAGAAAGGCTTGGGGGACTCAGAAGCTTACAAGCAGTCCTGGATATAGCAAATCTGTATCTGGACTAGACTAGTTACAGGAAAGATGGGAAACGAGCGCAAACTCGGGCTTTTAAACCAGTAAGTTGAAAGAGATGGAAAAACTGCCAAGCGGCCAATAAACTACAACTTCTGGGCAAGAAACCACTATTGTGGTAGATAGGCTACCTAGTGCTTACCACTCCCACTGATAAGCTAGAAGGCTTGCCTCCAACACAGAAAGGCTTGGGGGGCTCAGAAGCTTACAAACAGTCTTGGATACAGCAAATCTGTATCTGGACTAGACTAGTTACAGGAAAGGTGGGAAACAAGCGCAAATGTGGGCTTTTAAACCAGAAAGTTGAAAGAGATGGAGAAACTGCCAAATGGCCAATAAGCTACAATTTCTGGGCCAGAAACCACATGCTCATTTCTTTCCAAATGCGTCTCTTATAGCACTGCTACTTGCACTCTGCATTTCATAATATAATTAAATATTCTTTCCTTTTTGTATACACCAGACTATTACCATTCCAAAAAAAAAGGAAGGTGTCACCATTATAAAAAGTCATTACTCCCCTTATTATATAGGGCTGCTTTTTTAAAATGTCTATTTACAGCTTCTATGACACATGCACCCACTTATGTTTGGCAGGTTGATTCTTTATACAGTTTTTCTTATAATCAACATTGGAACTTGTGTCACATTTTACAAGACTTTTTCTACTTTAATGAAAACCCTCAAACACCCCCACCCCCAGAACACCCCCACCTGTTAACTTAATACAAATTCACAAAACTATGAACATCTTCAAATAATGAAGCTTAACCCTCCTAATAGGAGCAATTGTCCCAGATGGACAGCTGTAAACACATGCCTTAATTATCCTAAAGATGAGGTTATCCATGCTAAGATGCCATGTTACTGCCTGTGCTTCTATTTACTCTAATTGTTGTCTGCTCTTTTATCTTTATTCCCTTCAAAATGAGAAAAAACAGCTTGCATTCTTTCAGAAAACTAACTTTTAGCCTTGAAGAAACCAGTGCTTTGGTCTTCTTTTATTGCCCCATAATCAGCTTATCTCCATGTTCTGCATAAAAAAAAATGACTGACCTCCCAAAAGAAATATTTTGAGGAGAGCTGGATACAGCATCTTGAATCTCACAGCTGCCTCTTAACATTCTCTAACTGGTGGAGTAAATGTGTTTCTTTTCTGCCTGGTGTACAGTGAATAATCATTTTCCACAAACACTCTACTGTCTCTAACTTTTAATACCCTTTTGCCACAGTTGTCAGGATTAACTCTTTCTGCTGGTAGTTTTGCATCCTTACTAATAAAGGTCTTGACTGCTTTCTCATGGCCAGGTTTAGAAACAAAACATAAAGTAATCTAACCAAGAATCCAAAAGAAGGAAGCAGAAGTGAAACCAAGATACTTTTAATCCACAACAATGATTGCTTTCATTCAAATTACATGGACTTCATCAGAAAAAAAACTGCAATTGTGCACACAACTCTTTAAATACAAGTAACAAGTCACATGTCAAGTTAAAGAAGAATTTTTCCTCTGCCAATAAATCTGTAGTGTTTGATATTAGATGTTTTGTCAATTGTATTTCTGAATGGGTTATTTGGTCGAATGTCACTATTCTGCATTTTATGTAGGACAAATGTCTAGGCAGTTTAAGATTCGTATTTCTGAACATTTAAGTAATATTCATGGTCAAAGAATGCCCAATGCTTTATACAGACATATTTTGCAACAGCCTACTGCATTGACCGTATTGTTATTAAAGGATGTAATAAACTTGGTTGGCATTATATTTTAAATAAAAAAGAAAAGTTTTGGATTATTAAATTATGGGCTTTATTTTCTCCTGGGTTAAATGATATGTTGTGATTGGTGTAAGATAGGGGTGTGTGTTTTCTCTTTTGTATTTAATTACAGGTGTGGATGGGGGTTATGTTTTATTTGATGCTTGTGTTTGCACTGAAGAAGGCTTATGCCGAAACCATTTTGCAGCTTTGTGTGTCTATTTATTGCTTTTACAATAAATAGAGCTTGAAATATCACCTATTTTGTGCTGGCCGTTTTTTAATGTGATTTTTGGTTTTGTTCTTTTGGCCATGCATGGTTGCCATAATTGAGTACATCTGCAAGTTTGTTTGGACCTAGTAATCCCCCATTTCAAGTGAATGATATAGTTCATTGCACTGGCAGTTCTTCCTAATGCCTGTATTATGTTTGATAATTACATTCAACTGAAATAATACAGCACTGTGATCACAGATACAGTACAGTTTTGTACCTACCATAAATGTAGATGTTCGAGTGTTCACACTGCTGCAGTCATCACACTTGGGTTATCCTGCCGTCAGGCGGTCCCGCCGTCAGCCAGAGTTCCAAAGTCTTGGTCCGGCGTCGGTTGCTGTCGCTTCTTCCCTGATGTCAGTGCGCCAGGGGTATATAAGAGGCATCCAACGCCATTTTCTTCAGTTTTTCTTGCCCCAGATGTCAGGTGCCCCCAAGTAGGTAGGCAATACATATTGCTAATAAAACATATAAAAGGAATAAAAGGAATACCTTCAGTTACAAGCAAATACACCACAAAGGTTGTACAGGATAGAAAGGTGTAGAAAAGTTCAGCTAGGCCAGAGGGGATGGAGGGAGGGTAACCTGGACTGCAGCAGTGTGAACACTCGAACATCTACATTTATGGTAGGTACAAAACTGTACTATGTTCATCGTGTTACACTGCTGCAGTCAACACACTTGGGTTGAATCCCAAAGCTAAGGATGGGTGGTGGAACTAAACAGGGTTTGGAGAAGCTAGTAGGCCCTGCAGAACTGCAGTGGCAAAGCCAGCTCTAGTTTTAGAGTATAGAGTTAAGTGATAGTGCTCGGTGAAGGTGTGCACTGAACTCCAAGTTGCAGCCTCCAAAATATCCTTGGTTGGTACCCCTCTGAGGAAGGCTGCTGATGTTGCTGTAGCCCTGGTGGAATGGGGCCTAATGTTACCAAATACAGGTTTCCCATGGTATGTGTAGCAGAAACGGATACAATGTCCTATCCATTTTGAAATGGTCTGTTTTGAGATAGCCTTTCCTTGTGATCCTGCAGCAGAGGATACAAAGAGCTGGTCAGATTTTCTGAAAGCCTTAGTTTTATTCAAGTAGTAACGTAATTGCTGTGAATGTCCAAAGAGTGTAAGAGCCTTTCCCCTTTGTTCTGGGGGTTTGGATAAAAGGTGGGCAAATGAATGGTTTGGTTTAGGGCCACACTGGATACCACCCTTTGGCATAAAGGAAGGGTTAGTTCGTAAAGCAACTCTGTCTTGATGAAAAAAGATGAAAGGCTCCACTGCCATTAGGGCCTGTAGCTCTGAGACTGTTCGTGCTGAAGTTATTGTTAGCAGCAGGGCAGTTTTCCATGATAGAAACTGTAGATCAGCTGTAAAAGCTGGTTCAAAGGGCGGTAGTGCAAGTTTTTTCAAAATAAAGTTGAGATCCCAAGTTGGTGTTGGTGCTCTCCGGGGCGGTCTTATGTTCTTAGCCCCTCTGAGGTACTGTCTTAGTAATGGATGTGAAAATATAGGAGGATCCGTGTTGTATTGAGCTGAAATAGCTGAGGCGTGGATCTTAATAGATGAAAATGAAAGTCCTTTGTGCAACATCTCAGTTAAATATTGTAGAATCTGAGGAATATTTGGGACAAGGGGATTTTGGCCTTTAGCCTGGTTCCAGGCGCAGAATCTTTTCCATTTGTCTGAATAGGCTTTCCTGGTGCTGGGCCTCCTGGCCTCCAGAATGACATCCATCACAGCTTTAGAGAGAAGTGTTGACTGGTTGTTTAGGTAATTTGCCATGCAGCCAGATTTAAAGTCTTGAGCTGGCTGTGTAGAATCTGATTGTTTTGCTGAGTGAGCAGGTGAGGAATCTGAGGTAAAATCCATGGTGGGCCTTGAGCCATGTTCCTTAGTATTAGATACCAGTGTTGGCGTGGCCAGTCTGGAGCAATGAGTATCATTTGTGGCCTCTCTAATCTGGCTTTCAGCAGCACCTTTGCCAGAAGAGGCAGTGGAGGAAAGGCATACACTGTTAATGTTTTCCAACTGAATGAGAGGGCGTCCACTTTCCAAGCTAGTGTGTGGTATGTCCTTGTGCAAACTTTCCGTAGTTGGTAGTTTTGGGGGGAAGCAAACAGATCTATGTCTGGGCTCCCCCATGTTTGAGTTATCATTGCGAATACTTGAGGATCTATGATGTTTCTGCTTAGATAGTCTGCCAATGTGTTTTTCTTTCCTGGCAGGAATTGTGCTTGTAGTTGAACTTGGTAGGTCAGTGCTGTGTTCCACAAGGTCATTGCCTGCCTGCATAGGGGGTAGGAATGTGTGCCCCCTTGCTTGTTTATGTACCACATCACTGTGGAGTTGTCCGTCTTTATTAGGAGTTGTCCTGGATGTAGGAGGTCCTTGAAAGCTGTTAGGGCATTTTGTACAGCTAGCATCTCTTTTTGATTGATATGTAGATGCCTTTGATCTGCAGACCATTTGCCCTGAATACACCGTCCTGCCATGTGTGCTCCCCAGGCATAATCTGATGCATCTGTTGTTATAGTTTGCCTGGCTGTGGGTAAGGTAAAAGGCTAACCCTTGTTGTGCTGACATGCCTGAGCCCACCATAGAAACTCCTGTTGAAGGCAGGGAATGAGTGGAATTATTGTTTCCAAGCTGTGGCTGTGTTGAGTCCATACGCTTTTCAGGTACCATTGTAATTTCCTCATATGCAGTTTTGCATATGGTATTAGTAGTATGCAAGATGCCATGAATCCCAAGGCCTGCAGAATTTTTCTTGCAGGGAGTTGGGTCTTTGTTGCCATCATTTTGAAGTATTGAGTCAGTTGTCCTTGCTTGTCTGGCGTGAGATAAGCCATCTGGGCTGTTGTATTTAAGCTGGCACCCAGGAATATTATGTCTTGTGAGGGCAGTAGTTTTGACTTCTTTTCGTTTACTGTGTACCCTAGGCAACTTAATAGGTTTTTGACAAATGCCAGATGCTTTAAAAGAATGTCCTTGCTTTCTGCTTGAATAAGGCAGTCGTCCAGGTATGGATATATTTGAATTCCTCTTTGTCTGCAGTATGCAATTACTGGTGCCAGGCATTTTGTGAAGACCCTGGGCGCAGCAGATAAGCCAAAGGGCAGTGCAGAGAATTGGTAATGGGTTGAACCTGCTATAAATCTAAGGTATCTTCTGCAATTTTGTCTGATAGGGACATGCAGGTATGCCTCCTTGAGGTCCAACGTTACTAGCCAAGCCTTCTTGCCCAGCATGGGAAGAAGTTGCTGTAGTGTTTGCATCTTGAATTTGGGTACTTCCAGATATGTGTTTAGAATTGAGAGGTCCAGAATGGGTCTCCAGGCTTTGTCCTTTCGGGGAACTAGAAAGAGTCTTGAGTAAAATCCTTGTCCTTGCTCCTGTGTAGGAACCTGTTGAATGGCTCTCATGTCCATGAGAGCTGTAATTTGTTTTTGAGCCTCTGCCCATTGATTTGGTGGTAGGTTTGGCATTCCTTTTATCCTTGGTAAAGTGTGAAAGTGGAATCTGTATCCTTGAGATACAATATTTAGGACCCATTTGTCTTTTGTGATGATGTGCCAGTTGTCTGCAAAAAGTGCTAGTTTTCCCCAAGGGAGCTGCCAAGAGGGATTTGCTTGGCAGTCTGAGGGGTAAGTCATTGTGTTTGTCTTCTGATAGTTTGAGATCTGTTTTCTCCTCCTTTTTGGGTTCTGGCACCCCATTGTCGAGGCTTGTAAGAGCCTTGTGACTGACCTTTGCCCCTTGGGCGTCTGTATTTGCCCCTCTGTGGTCTGTCAGAAGCTGGAAAGAACCAGTTTTTGGTTGGCCAATTTCTGCTGAAACGAGGGAGTTGAACCTGTAAAAAATCCTTGACCGTCTGCATAGATTTTGCCTTATCCTCCATTTTCTTTAAAACCTCTTCTGCTTTTACACCAAATAAAACATCCTGCTGTAAAGGTGCATCCAATAACTTTGCTTTAACATGATCAGGTAAAGTTTGTTCTTTTAACCAAGCATGCCTACACGTATGACAGACCCTGTCACTGCTGCTCTACAAGAAGCTTCAAATGAATCAAATCCAACATTGCAAAGTATGTTTTTCCACTTGTTCAGCTGCATGCAACAAATCTTGCATTTCCTTGTAATCAGGCAGTTCTGTATGTGTGATCATTATTTGTTTTAACTGAGACATCAAATACTGTTGATATTTCAGCATGTGAAACTGGCAATTTAAGGCCCTCCTAGCTAGAGTAGCTGAGGTATATACTTTCTTTCCCCATCTGTCTGGTGCTCTAGAATCCCTTTCAGAGGGTACAGGATTTTTAGCAATAGAGGCCTTAACCCCTTTGGGACCCTGGGAAATGGTTTTTGGGTCAGCAAGAGGGCTTTTATATAGGAATTTGTGTGAGTCAGGGACTCTGTAGTATCTGTCTGGTTTGGCTGGTGCAGGAGGTAGTGAATCTGGGTTAAGGCTAGATTCTGAATAAACATCATCCACAATGTCTAACATGGGTGGAATAGCAAGTGGTCTGTGCTGGGGTAGTAAAAGGAGCTCTCGGAGCCTTTTCTTAGGATCAGAGTAATCCTGGCCTTCCCAGTGGAAATGTTCCCTAATGGTATGTAAGGTTTCCCCAAAACAGGAGTCTTCTGGGGGAGATGCTGAAGGAACAGACTCTTCAGCATCAGAGCCTTCATAAGGGGGAAAAGAGTATTCCTGTTCCTCAGAACAATCTGAGGAAATTGAAACCTGGTCAGAGGAAGCGTAGTCCTCCTCCTGTCTAGGCCTTTTATCAGGAGGGGGAAGGGAACCCCTGATTAGGGTAATTAAGTCTTCAGCCATCTTAAGCATCTGTTTCTTGGGCATGGGGCCTTGTACTGGAGACTGCTGTACAGTCTTCTTTGCTTTTAAAGGGGTTTTCAGCTTTGCATAGGATTTAATAGTGAGTGTAGTCGGTGTGAAGACACCTTCTGCAACTGAAGGCATTTCAACTGCACCGGAATCTCCTTCAGCCGTGGAGTCGGAAGGGCCTAAAGATAAAGGTTGTGGAGGCCTAGCAATCTCCGCTTGGGAATCGGATGCCGCCTGGGGTTCTAAATCAGCGGTTGTCAGGGGCTGCGTAGGCGCCTCACTGAAAACCGGAGAACCGGCGACTGGCCTAGCAGAGGCCTCGGAGTCTGGTTTGGGTCTCGGCTGCCTGTCCTTATCTTTGCGTTTTTTATCCATTCTGGTCGTCGTTTGCTCCGACGGCATGGTATAATTCAATTTCCTAACCAAAATAATGTCGGGCGAAATCAAACCGTTTAATAGTTCGTTTGTTAAACCTAGCACAAACAGACAACCTGCGACGTCGTGGTCTGCGCCTAGGCAAGGAATACAACAAGAATGAAAGTCGTTATGAGGTATTTGCTTCCCACAAGAAATGCAATTGTTAACTTTTTCTGACATCGGACTGAGGCAAGAAAAGGTTCCCCAACGGGGTACTTAGCTTTATTGAAGACTTCGGTCTGAAATTCGATTTGAAAATCTCAGGAGTCGGCCGACCGGCACTTGCGAACTGCTTCTGCTACCGCGTGGCAAGAAAGACTGAAGAAAATGGTGTCGGATGCCTCTTATATACCCCTGGCGCACCGACGTCAGGGAAGAAGCGACAGCAACCGACGCCGGACCAAGACTTTGGAACTCTGGCCGACTGCGGGACCGCCTGACGGCAGGATATCCCAAGTGTGATGACTGCAGCAGTGTAACACGATGAACATCAAGGCACTCAATCTCAAAATCAGGAAATCACACATTTTACCTTTGTGATTACATGATCCAAAATTGATATATGACATGTAGAATAATTTGTTCCAAGTCATAAAACAAAGGGATATTTATAAATTCCTGTTCACTGTTATTATTATTATTATGAGACATTGTGGACTAAAACTGAAATTACCTGACTTCAGTTGTGACATTCAACGTAAAGAGCACTTTTTCTCAACCCCCACATGCAGCAAGCCAAAAAAAAATCTATCACAAATATCAGATATCTGGGGTACAGAACAATAACACTGGGCGACCAAGTTAAGAGAGCTGTATGTCAACTCATACAGGGAAATACAAGAAGGTAGTGCAAATCAGTAAGCAGAAGTTTACTGCACCAGAAAGAAGCCAAAACAGCCATGAGGTAGAACAGAAGGAACTACTATAGGATGGAAACAAGTGAGTGCTGAAAGCAGCATGGCAGATATAGTTGGGAAAACAGACAAAATGTACCAGCAGATAAGAAAATCGAATGAAACTCTTACTGAATATCAAAATGATTGACAAGAGGGCAGAGATGATAGAAGGGGCTTAACTGGGATGAACAGGAGTTAGCAAAAGTGCAGAAAGCTCAATGTGAAGTTAAGCAAAGGTTGATCAGCTTAGAGGTTGGGCAAGAAGAAATAAAGTTAAAGATGACTGAGCTAGAAGATGGATCTTGACAAAGACAATCTGTTACTTTCACATATACCTAAAGGTAAACAGGAGATTGAGTACCTCAACATAATGAAGAAGCAACTTGGTGAATGGACTGGCATAAACATGGAGGAAATAATCCTGGAGAGGACACACAGAGTTTATATTCCTGACAGAGGTAATGGAGCTACTCCATGGCCAATGACTGATAAATGCCAAAATTACACCTTAAGACAACTATCTCATTTGTGAAGGAAAAGTGCAGGAAATTTGCGAGGTGGAGGTATATGTCAGCAATGACTTCTCTCCTACAACAAGAGCTAGAAGGAATATGTCTGGGTCAGTGTTTCAATACAGTCAATCAAAACTGGTTTAAACTTGTGTATCCAAAAATGAAGAAGATTCTTTTTTCCACCTAGATAGAGGCTCAAACCTTTCTGAATGCTCAGCAAGCAACTGATAAGATGAGAACACAACTTCATTATACATTATTGAAAAGAGATCAGCAGAACAACCAGAACAGTAATGCAGGAGACAGCAGAGCTATCAAGATAGGAGACATCAAGCAGTTTCCCTAATTTAAGGCAAAAACAGGGGTAAATCGTCAAGTGATGAAAAGGGCAAAAAAAAAAACACATTCAGGAGGGGTTATTCAATGTAAGAATACACAGTCTATGGAACTATAGATAGGATTGACTGGAAGGAAAACTGTAACATAAAAATGGAGATTCCGATCATAAAAACTTTAATAACTCGAGGAAGTTTTGTAAGGGAGAATCAAGACAGAACATTATTTAGAAATCATGTGAGAAATATAATGTAACAGAATTGAAAAGTACATAATCTTTTACATTTATTAAAGATCTATACTATTTATTGGAAAGATCAGAGTCAAACTGAAAAATATGTAAATCAATAAGTGACTGTTTCTTTGAACTCAGCACTTGTTCAGAACTCATTGTAAGCACTACATAAGCTGCAAATTACTACAGCACTCAACTTTCCTCACTTATCTAGTGGAAAGCAGTTTTTAGTACTTAATAAATAAGCACTTATCCAGGCATGTCTAAGGGACAGCTCCCAGTGATTACTCCTGTCTACCTGATGAATCTGGGCATCTTGGGGCAATGCAGCAATTGCTTCATGTACACAGACAACCCTCTCCTCCTACCACCCAACACTACAACCTGTGAGAGATGCACTTATATAGCCAAACTGGAAGCAAAGCTCTCTTCACCCAAGATTGGACTAGACAGTCAAGAGGAGAAGGTAAACACTTGCACCACACTCATCACATAGTCCCTCAAAACCTACACCACCAAAACACACACATAGAAACACAAAACACACACCTACATTCATGGAGGCTCTCAATAAAAACCTGCCCAAGCATCAGGGACATCCAAAGCATAAACGCAAGCAAACTCCACCCCCCAACACAACCCAAATGACACATAACCCACAAACACAGTGTGCCACTCAACCACAGCCCATAAGGCATAACAACGTACCCAACACTCTAGTCTTAGGTGACTCTATAGTCAGGCACACTGATGTTCCACTCACTAGACTAAACAAGGAGAACGTTACTGTCAGCTGCCTGTCAGGTGCCAGGATCCACCACATAATGCATGCATTCTGGTCACTCCACAATAAGTACAAATATGACACTGTCATTGTCCATGTTGGTGTGAATGACCTGAGACGTACCTCCCTAGACTACATGAAGAGACATGGAGGAGCTCTCCGATCTTATATCCCAGGCAGGTATGACCCTAACCCTGAGTAGCATCCTGCCATCACCCAGAATGATACCACAGTACAAGGACAAAATGATGGACTTAAACAATTGGCTAAGCTTCTGGTGTCATTCTAAGGGGATCCAGTATTTCTCTGCCTGGGATGACATGATCGACAGTCCACGATGCTTTGCCAGAGATGGCCTGCACCTGTTGCCCTTAGGATTCCGGATACTGGCTAAGGCTCTTGCCACCCCTATAGTGCCTTTTTTAGGCAAGGTTCAAATGACAAATTCACCACCGTAACAGGTACAAGCAAGCAAAATCTGAGGGTAATGCTACTCAATGCTAGAAGTCTAAACCTCAAAATGCACTCACTCGAGGCACTCCTTAAAATGGAGAACACTGACATCTGTGCAGTGACAGAGACCTGGTTCAAAGCTCCAGAGGGCACCCCTGCATTACCAGGCTTCAATTCATACCACACCTTTTGGCCACCTAACCCAGAAAGAAGCACTAAAGGCAGACAAGTGTCCATATTCATTGAGGATATCCACACCTCCAGGCTAGTTGCACAGCATAATGCATCAGAGATTATCCAAGTGCAACTAACTCTGGGCAAGACTGCAATCCAAATTGTAGCTTGCTACAGACCCCCCACCATGCCCCAGGATTCACAATCCTCATTTCTTGATACACTGGAAAGTATTAGGGTACAACCCAACACCCTAATAATGGGCGATTTCAACTACCCCACCATTAACTGGGAAAACTACTCATGTACCAACTCTTTTGCTCAACGTTTTCTAGAATTCATACATTCCAACGCCTTGGATCAACTTATTCACACCCCCACCAGGGGCAGCAATATCCTAGACCTGGTCATTACCAACATGGGAAATCGGTGTTCCACACCAGAGGTCAATTCCTCGTTGGTCAGATCTGACCACAAGCTAATCAGCCTAGACATCCACATCCCACCCCCAGCCCCAATTAGGGAAACCATCGTAAAAAACTTCTCCAAAGCCAACTTCACACTAAGACAGAAGTGGCAAACTTCAGGACACCCATGCAGACGGACAATAGAGGTATGACTGCCGAATCCTACACAAATGCACTTTATAAGCACTTACAGAAGTGCATGGATCATGCTATCCCTAATAGAACCAAGATGTTATCCTCCAAAAAAAGGAAGCCAATCTGGTGGTCCTCTGGCATAAACAAACTCTACAACAGAAGAAAGAAACTGTTGCAAAAAAGAGTAAAATCCCATGACTGGAGGAACTCCCTGGTCAACCTCAGTAAGAAGCTGAGATCCCTCATAAAATCCTCCAAAGCTAGTTACGAAAACAAAATTGCCACTGACTCTAAAGACAACCACAAAGCATTCTATAGCTATGTCAAGAATCTAAATGGGAACACTCAGATCTGCTCTGAGTTACAGCACAATGGCACTAAATATACAGAACCAACTGATATTGCCAACATCCTAGCAGATAGGTTGAGTGCTAACTTTACCCCCCTCTCACCCCCTAAAGGGCCCATCTCTATACCGGAAGAATGCAAAGTTCCTATAATCACGGCTGCACAGGTAAAAAAAACACTCTCCAAAGCCAAGAACACAGCATCCATGGGACCTGACAATATCCCAGGCTGCGTTCTACACAAACTACAGAATGAACTGGCACCCTACCTAAGTACCATGTTCAATCATAGCCTCAACCTCAGGCTTTGTACCCACTAAATGGCGCAACGCGACTGTTATCCCACTCCACAAAGGGGGAGCCACTATGGACCCCGGGAACTACTGCCCCATTAGCCTGACGAGCCTGGTCTGCAAGGCCATGGAACGTATCATCGTGGAACTCATAAACAAAGACATTGGTAATCTCCAAACTCTGGACCCTACCCAGTTTGGATTTGTAAAAGGCAGATCATGTCTCCTATACCTGATTGACTTCTTTGAAGCAGTCACCAAAGCCATAGATGAGGGTAAAATGGTTCACACAGCTTATCTAGATCTCGCCAAGGCTTTAGACACCATCCCCCACTCTGGAATTATAGATAAGCTCACTAAACTAGGTATAAATCCCTATGTCACAAGATGGGTTGCCAACTGGCTCACGGACAGAACCCACACTGTGAAAGTAGCGGATTCCAAATCCGGCATCAGACCAGTGACAAGTGGAGTACCACAGGGTTCAGTCCTGGGTCCTCTCCTGTTTGGTATCTACTTCTCTGAAGTGCAGGCCAACACAGAAGGTCTTTGGCTAACAAAGTTTGCAGATGACTGCAAACTAGGAGCCATAATCGAAACTCCTAACGATGTGGACAAACTACAAAAGGGCCTCACTGAGACAGATACCTGGTGTCAAAGCCATGGCCTGAAGCTCAATGCCAAAAAGTGTACTGTCATCCCCTTTGGTAAAAACAATGTACCCATGAACTACCACATAGCTGGTAGTCTATTTAATGTCAAAAACGTGATGAGAGACCTTGGGACACAGGTGGACAGTAGTCTCTCCTTTGATAATCACATCGCCACAGTGGTCAGGAAATCCTTCTACATGGCTCATCTCATCACAAAAGGATTCTCATCCAGAAATAAAGAGGTCATTGTTCCCCTCTACTCATCACTCATTAGACCCATTATAGAGTACAACGCCTCTTTTGGTATGTACCTCACAAGACATCTACAATAACTGGAAAGACCACAGACATACCTCACAAAGAGGATTACTGGCCTCAAACAGATGCCCTATGCAGACCTTGTCAAAAAACTACAGCTTTACTCCATCGCATATCGCCTACTCAGGGGCGATCTCTGCCTAACATACAAAGCTATATCAAACCCAGAGCTCCACTTAAAGAAATCTCAATCCCTCCAAGCTACACGCTCTAGGGACCTAAACCTTGTCACCATAATAAACAGAACATGCTGGAGGGATAGATTCCTGTCCCAGAGACTTCCCATACTCTGGAACAGACTACCTATCTATATCAAACAGAGCTCCTCATTAGCACTCCAAGAAAAATCTTGATGATTGGATGGGAAATGGGAAATTCACCCCGGGGATCACTTCTGTGGCTCTGCTCGACAGGGGCACAGGAAAATAATTTTCGTGGGTGGCGAAAGCCAGGGTACATTTTTTGGCTAGGCTTGTATGGGCCCTAGGGCCGATAGCCTAGTACCTACCTATGAACCTATGATTGCAGCTAAAACTGTGTAAAATATGAGAGAGTATTACAGTATGCAGCAGGAGAAATCTGTGGTAAAATTTTCATTGGATGACAGAAGTGGGGAGGGGAGATGAGCAATAGCAAGCAGGGGGAGCTAAGTGGAATATGCTTGTAATGCCAATATGAGCACAGCTCAATTTTTTTCTTTCTTTTTTTTTTTCAGAAGATATTACAGAAGTACAATTTACTTTTCATACTGGTTTACAAAGTGTTAGCATTGTTTACAGTTGCAAATTAAGAACACAAAAACAGAGCTGAACAAAACTTTAGTCAATCTGCTTTGCGTGCAGAGTGAAAATAATGCAAGAGATCCCAGATGGAAGTGAGGTGCAATAGTAAAAGGAAGGAATGTTAGGGACTGAACAATGGATAGGAAAAGTAGGTTAGTTATTAACTAGCTTTAAATTACTCTCATGGAATACAAATAGATTAACACAGCTCAACAAAATATTTAAAATGTAATGAGTATTAGAGTGATGTCCCCAAATATAATTATGTTGCAAGAAACACAAGCTTTAGAGAAAGATGTACAGCAGAAATAAGGAAGAGGGGAACAGTACTATTAGTAGAAAGGAACTGCCCCCTTAGTGATACTTGTGAACAAAGTAGATAAAGCAAGATATGTGGTAGCAAGTGAATACAGAAAAGGATGTTGCATAACACTGGTGAGTGTATACCTCCCACAGAGGATAGGAAAGAAGGAAGTAAAAAATATATTACATGAAACTGTGGATTTGCAAAGGGCTTGTCTTATGAGAGCACGGGACTAGAATAAAGTTACAACACAATTAGATGCAACTGGTAGGGTGCAGAGAAGAGAGCTAACATTAGAGGGAATACATTTAAAAAGCTATTTGAAAATGTATGGGTTGGATGATGTAGCTGATGACTGCATATGACAGAGGCAATTTACTTTTAGTTCTGGCAAATATGGCACAAAAGCAAGACTACACAGGTTGTAAATGTCAGCAGCAGATGGATACCTAGTACAAGACATTTGAATATAGCCCATAATAATTTCAGACCAAGATGCAATACAAGTGGCACTCAAGTGCCCAAAGAGAGACTTCCAACTTAGACACTGGAGATTCTCTGAGCATTGACCGAGAAGAGGTGAAAGAAAGCGATAGATTCAAGAGAAGGGAGTATTTCTCCTAGAATAGAAAAAGTTGAAAACAGTGTACAAAAAGTCTGTAAAAGAAAAGGAACACGAGATCTGACAAAGATGATGCAACTCCTATATGAAGGAAGGGAAAGAATTAATTAGTTTTGTAAACACAGGCAATCCTTCAGATGAGATGCGAGATCAAGACATGGATAAGACTGAGGATTCACCCAAGAGGCAGAAGCACGAGAAAGAAAAGGAAACAAAATCTTATTGGGGAAAGTATAAATCTAATAGGTCACATATTAAGTGGGAGAGACAAAATAACTAATCCTGAAAGGGCAGCCACTCTTGTCACTGGAAGCACAAACTCACATACATCTCCTGTGGTTACCACTGGAAACAGGATCATCTGCTGAAACTCAAAGTGGATCTGGAAGGACATGTAAATGCTATATAGAAAGCATTCTAGCCAATTATCAAAATGAAGCAAGCCACTCTAAGGCAGCAATGATAACCATGCATGACTGTACTGATCTTATAATGTAATTCTTTGTTACTAGCCTGCACGTGGCAGGAAAAAGGTCCTCAGACTAGCCTACCGACCCGGTTAAGATGGCTTCTGAGTCTAAAAGAAGCTAGTGATAAATAACAGACTACTAATCAAGTCTATAAATGATAACCTCTGTTCTTTTGATAGCAAGTTTCAAGGAAATTTTGATCTTGATAAAGCTCAGTATTGCACTGAGCGAAAGCGCTTGAAAAATTTGTTGTGTGGTTCAATAAATACGTTTTTTGGATATTATTCCTGGCTCTCACTTTTTCCTGCCGTGGATCATACTTTTATTCGGTTTTGGTTTTGGTCATCAGTTTTGTTTTCTGGTTTTTTAAGTTTCAAGGAAAGCTTCTACAAGTTTAGTCAATTTAACAGTTATATTTTTACTTAAACAAGTAAAGGGTAACTGGTCCAGGTTTCTGTCTCTAGATGCCTTGATATACAGCAATGTCTCAAGCAGAACAGCAGGTCTCTAGTGAAAGTACATGTACAGAGATATCAAAACACACACGCGTACACACCCAGAGTATGAATTTGGAAACTAAACATGAGCAACATATGGCAACACACCTAGTCCTGAATTACCACTTGATATATCTGTTGCAGAAGACATATCAGAACAAAATACTAGTGCAGATCCCCCATCCTCTTCCTGTCAGGTGTAATGGAACATTTATGCACGTCACATTCTTCCCTTTACCATGAATGACCAGAGACCTCTTTTTGGGGGGGGGACTTGAACTCTCATGGTGCTAGACAGGCCAAATCAATTATGGCTTCTTCTCCTGGTCAAATGACTTCAAGAATAGAGGTGCCAAAAGGGGATCTGGTGCTAGTAAGGGAAGAAATAATGCACTTATGCCCCACATACTTTTATTTTCTTAACTATTTCTTGCCTCTAGTCTTGCTGATCATCAAGACTCTCCCAATCAGATTTAAGCCCATTAATTCCCTAGAAGTGGGGACCTGTCCAGACTCACTTGGGTAAGAGTATGGAGGGAGGTCACCATTCAGGAAGCAGCCAAATGGGTCCCTTGTGTCCTTGCTGAAATCTCAGCATACAAACATTTTTACTTATTAACCTTAACCTCTTCACAAGACAGAGGTATATGCAACCCAGATCACCACAGGTGTCATAACGTCCTCCCTATATAAGACACACTCCCAAGCCATTGCTCAAAGAAAGCTACTACCCAATGGAACTTGCTGTACCACACAACACCCACCTCCTTTCTCCAAAGGGTTGCTACAATCCTTAACAGGCTAAGCTCCACCCCCAGGATGGGCAGAAAAGAAAGCTGTCTTAAAGGTGATGCTATTGTATTTAAGACATTTATTTAACAAAAGAATTTCCTGTGGTGGTGGTGCTGCGGTAGCTTGTCGCCTCACAGTAAGACGTTGTCCGGTTCGATTCTCAGCTAGAGCGTCTTCTGCATGGAGACATGCGTGAATGGGCGTACCTTCGTTGAAGGTTGTGCGTCAGGGCTGGTAACTCGGCACGTAAAAATCAACTACCAATCATTAGCAGACCGGAGTTCCGCTGTGGCGACCCCTAACCGGGAAAAGCCAAAAGACACAACATTTAACAAAAGAATTTAAGCAGCAGTCATAAAAATCTGTGTCAGCTCACTTTTCAGTGACAATTTTTTTTTTTCTGCCTGTTTTAGGAAGACTGGTAAAGGACTTACGAGCACTCGCAGGGCAGATCCATTACATGGCTGTAAAATTTTCACCATAGCTTATGTCTGCTGCATTTTAGCCTTTGGCTTTAGGAAAGTAGGAAAGTAGTTTACATGGAAAGAATTTTTTTTTCCCTTCCCTGAGGACTGCCACATCAGCTAAGAGGATTAGGGAGCTGCAGGCTCCATTTGTTGAAAGGAATTATATTAATTTCTCCAGAGATAAGGTGTACTAGGAACAAATAAAAATATCCTTCCGTAAAGCTGTACAGCACACACTGTTAAGGTTCTTACCCATTAATAAGCTCCATCCGGTGATACTGAGAGTCTCCCTGTCTCTGCTTATATACTGTGTGACCTCAAACAGAGCACTAAACTAATCCTAAAAAGAAGTATTTCTACTAAGTAGGTTTATTTAGTTAACGTATGAACAAAATATGTGAATTTCAGTGGAATTGTGAATTAATATATTTGTTTTCTTCACAAACCACGTGGAATTACAGTTGAATTAATATATTTATTAGTTTTCTTCACAAACCACGTTTTACAGGAGAAGACAACATTCAGTCTACAAGCCACTCAGCTGTGATGCTACAGTCAGTGAAGTTTACAATGCTTATAATGTACTGCAGCGAACATAATTAAATATATCTGTGCACACAGTTTAACATCTTCAGTTGGCAGCCAGTCATCTTCTGTACTAGTTTTGTGCCGGATTATGTCACTGGTTATCCAAATTCAGTAAAGTACTCTGGGTGCCTCATGGTAAGCCAAGAAAGGTGACACTAAGCAGTTGGCAGCACGCTCTTTCTTGAAGGGAAAAGCATGTGATCTGATGTTGTCAACCTTCATTCTGTCCTCATCTCGGATCCGACTCGGCCATTGGTAAAGCTCGTGGCAACCAAAAACTCTCGAGCTTCTCCCTTACCCAAAATGCGCCATCCCCAATTACCTCAGATCTCATTTGCTGCTTCAAGTAAAAGACATGTTTTCCATTCCTCTTGAGCATTAGTGAGATAAGTTAATATATTTCAATGTTTTTTCTTCAAATCTTTTTATACCATCCCCTACCATTAATTGCTAATTTCTTTTTTTTCTGTCTATTGTACAATTCTTCTGTACTTCTCAGATACTATTGTTAGTATTTTCTTTCCTCTCCATGATGTTGTCGTAGTTTTCTCGCTACCATTGTTGGTATTTCTATCTTTTTTCTCTCTTTCTAATTTTCTTCTGTTAAAAAGAAAAAAAAAAAAGTCCATCTTTCTTTGGTATATTAAGATGGAGTTTAAGGTGACTTATAAACCAGCAGGATTTAAGAAATGTACTAGGTGTGGGCACAAGCTGTCAATTTCTCATGCCCACACACTGTCTACTGCTTAGGGCCCCCTCCACTTACAAGCGGACTGTTCTACTTGTCATGGCTTTAATCCTCAAGCTTTGATAGAAAGCAAAAATAAATTTATCCTAAAAGGTCTTCTTCCTTTGGGGAAGCTATATCAGAGGCTGCTTCTGCTTCTTCCTCTAAATCAATAACTGGAAAAGTTAAAGTCATAATCTCCTAATCCACTTTCCTCCTCCTCAGCTTCAAACTCCTCGAGGAAGAAGTCTCATAAGGAGCTGGTCTTGATGCCGGATCCAAAAACAGCTAAACTTCATGATTCTGCTAAGGAAAAAATATCGGCTCCAGCACTTCTCAGTAGGATCAGATAAAGTCAAAACCCTCAGATCTGATGTTGACTGATCTGAAACCTTCTGAATTGGACTATCAAACAAACAAAATTTTACCCAGGATTAGGTACTCTCTGTCGCTGGATCCAGTTCCTGATCGGGTACCTTCTCCTTTCCTAAAAAAGCCTAGGTCTCCATCCATTTACTCCACTCGCTCTTCCAGAAGCCTTACTGAACAAGATGTGGAGAGACTGGTGAAGATTCTCTTGACACAGAGCCAGACTGGTGTTCCATCAGTATGTCTGCTACTCTCCTTTTATAGATTCCCCCTTTGACTCCTGTTGTTTCAGAGTTTTTGGACCCAAGCCATCTGGATCTATCTGGCTCAGATCCAAAGATAACTTTATCCTCAGATCCGAAATCTTCACTGAGGGCTCTGATTCCATCAGATCTAGAGAGCTCTCAGTCAGTCTACCTGTCAGATCCGAGGTTTTGCATACAACTCCAAAGCTTTCGGAGCATCGGCAATAGAAGGCTTGTCTCTGGCTTCCACCTCAAAGGTTTTGCCCTTGGAGTAGGGGAGACTTACGATTCAGAAGCTTGCCTTCTCTGATCTAATGGCCTCTCTCTCTCTCTAAGCCACTCTGCTTTCAAGAGTATTTTCTGCCTCAACAGTTGAGATAGATCTTTCCCTCTTGGATCCTAAGACCCCTGCCATGATGTTTCAGCGTTCAGAGCTTCACCACCTCCCTTCACAAGGACAGCCAGTACCAAAACCTCAAGCTCCCACCCAAGGAATTGTAATATCCTCTTCTGATACCTCCCCAGAGCATCCCACTGAGAAGGTACCTAAGAAGAGGACATGCAAGAGGAAACACTTAGACTGCCTGGAGGAGACCATCACTGAAGAAACAAACTTCGGTAAAGGGGAAGGGTCCACATAATCACTTCCTGAAGATGTCTTCTTTGTAGACATTCTGGAAATCCTTAAGCAGAGAAGTGGTTGGATGTCCAGCAACCCTATGTCTGAGGAATCTATTCTCCTGGAGGCTTTTGGTACTAGACCCTCTACCTCCTGGGTAACTCCGCCCACCAATGATCTCACCAATTTGATCTCACAGTGGGCGTGGAAGGACCCCGACACCATAGCCTATTCCTCCCAGACCAGAAAGGATAAGGGCACCACTGGAAGACAGAGACAGTTTTGGGGGAAGGGAGTTCCTGTTGAGACCATGGTCATTGCAGTGGCCACCAAGAAGGAACTAGCTGAAGAAAGTTCCACTGTCCAACCCCCAACAAGGAACTGCGGGCAATGGACAGATTTGGGAAGTGTGTCTATGCTTCAGCAGCCTTCACATTGAGGTCTCTGAACTATTTTGCCCATTTTACTAGACTTCAGCTGGATTTGATAAAGGTGTCATCAAACACCCTCTTGGGTGCCATTTCTGATGAAGTTCAGGCATCTGTTACTTCTCAGCTGATGACCCTACAGTCCATATCCAGTTCTTCTATAAGGTTAATTTTACATGTAGCAGAAGGAACCTCAAGGACAGCTGGTTCAGGTGTTTCCATAAGGAGACATGCCTGGATGTGCCTCTGAGTTTGCGGAGCCTTTCAGATTCTTCCTTCATTAATGCTCCCTTTGACGGACAGTCTTTATTTGGCTCCAAGGTGAAAAACTCTGTCCAGGTGGGAAAAGGATAGAAAGATCTTGTATATCATAGGCATGCATTTTTTTAACTCCTCAAAGAACCTTTTTCAGGAATCAACGAGGTGGTCAAAAAATGTCGTTCAAAATGTCTCAGGGTCCTTTACAAGACACACATGGAGGGGGTTCCCCCAGAGGCAGAAGAGGGAACTTGAATGGACAAAGATGCCCCTGTGGCAGAGGAGATCCAAAGAACCAGGTTGCCAGAGAATCTTTCTTTGACAAACCCTACCAGTGCTCCTGAAAGGAGGCCTGACTGGCCAACTCTGGAGTCAGTCGGCAGACATTTATTCCTGCACCAAAGAGGATATATTGTACCCTTTTTCACTTCTTCCCAATCCTAACGAAAATCCCCAGTATCCCACCCAGTCAGAGGGAACAAGCAGCAGTTCAAATGCAAAAGCTGCTAGAAAAAAGGGTCATCCAAGAGAACCCACCAAGCCAAGCAGAATCCGGAACTTATTCAAGGTTCTTTTTAGTGCCAAAGAAAAAAAGACACTGGAGACCAATACTGGAACTCTCCAAATTAAACAAGTTACTTCAAAGAACCAAGTTTCGGACGGTCATGGTTCAGTCCATTCTCCCATTTCTGGGCAAGGACAACTGGACGTGCTCTATAAACCTTCTCACATAAAGATGAACAGATGGTCTAGAAGGTACTTACACTTCCGGCTGAGAACCAGTCGTTACCAATTCAGAGTACTGCCCTTTGGATTCACCACAGCCCCCAGGGTGTTTAACAAGTGGAAGGCAGTAATAGCAGATCATCTCAGACTGCAAGGATTCTGGGTGTTTCCATATCTAGACAACTGTCTCATTACTGCTCCGACCAGGCATCAACTCATATGTACAAAAGACTGGGTTCTCCAGACTTGCTCTCATCTGGGGATTACCATAAACTAAGACAAATCCTAATCTAGAACCAAATCAGACTTTAAGGAGCCATTCTCAATACAAAGACAACTACTGCTTCCCTTCTATTACTAAGACTTCAGACAATAAGACTTCAAGTCGAAAAGATAGCATGCAGCACTTCAATTTCAGCCCAACTGGTCCTTCAGGCTCTAGAATCGATGGAGGCAGTAATAACCTTAGTACTTCTCGCCATGTTTTACATGAGAATTCTACAATGGATGTTAGCTACTTAATGGTCGATTCTTTATCAACCAGTGTCTCAAGGTAAGAATCACTCAAAGCTGCAAGAGAGATCGGAAATTGTGGATTCATTCAGACCAGGTTCTAGATCATCGTCCTTCCAATCCAGGGAGGGGGGGTGGCATTATCTGGGGAAGACAGTCCAAGGGACCTGGTCTCCGAAGATACCAGTTTGCATATAAATGTCCTGGAGATGAGAGCAGTGCTGTTAGCATTACAGGCATTTCAGAATGCCAATCACAATACAGTTGGACAACATGTCAGTCCTCTGATACATCAACAAACAGGGAGGAACCAAATCCTACCCATTGTGTTGAGAAGCTCTCAGAGTATGGCAGTGGGCAATCTCTTCCAACCACTTTCTTTTAGCAATGCGCATTCAGGGGAAGTCAAACATGATAGACAAATTGAGCAGGTGCATCCTTTTGTCTCACGAATGGTCCCTCAACAAAAAGATTGCAAAAACAATCTGCCAACAATGGGGCCAGCCTTGCTGCGATCTATTCGCTTCCCTCCTAAACAGCAAATGCAGCAGCTACTTTGTCCTAATCCCCCCACAGGGGGAATTCCCAAGGGACGCTCTACTTCACGATTGCCCCCCCCCCCCCCCCCAGTCTGCTTATGTGTATCCTCCTACTTACTCCATTAATACCCAAATTTCTTCAGAAAGCTGCAAGGTTGAAGAACAAGGTCATCCTCATTGCCCCTTATTGGCCTTGACAAATTTGGATTCCCTTCTTTTGTACTCGCCGGATTCAACCACCTTGGATTCTGGACCCAATTCCGGACATTGTCTCACCCAACAGGCATGATGCATTCAGTCATAGTGAATCTCGGGCTGACTGCCTGGTTCCTGCAGTTCCATTACTAGCCACACAACCTATGCTCTCTTCTCCTGTCCATCACATTCTTCTGTCCTCCCACAGACCTTCCACCAGAAAACTTTACTCTAGCAAATGGAAGAGATTTTTTTTTGGGGGGGGGGGGGTTCAAAATCGTAACACTGAACCCTTTTCAGCTCCCATTCATATCATCTTGAAATTTCTAGCACATCTTTTACTATTAGCAGACAATTAGCTGAGCCTTTCAATTTTCACTCTGAAATAGAATGCTCTTCTGTAGCATCCCATAAATTAAGCAAAGCCTTTTTAAAAGCCAGACTACTCTTAAGGGCACCATTTAAAGATCCTACACCACCTTGGGACCTTAACCTTGTGATGCAGTCTCTTACTCAGTCCCCTTTTGAACCCTCAGCTACATGTGAACTCAACATCTTTCATGGAAATAATTTTCTTAGTGGCCATTACCTCAGCCAGAAGAATTTCTGAGATCCAAGCATTTTGTTTGAAACCTCCATACTTGATATTTCATAAAGACAGTTACCTTACATAACAACCTGGCTTTTCTTCCAAAGGTGGTGTCAGAATCTAATATAAAATTAATCAATTAATTTGCCAGTATTCTTTCCCAATTTTTCTAACAAAGGAGAATACATATTACATTTACTTGATAGTCATAGACAGTTACGTTTTTACTTGCATAGGACAAAAAATGAAACACGGATCAATTATTTGTTTCATACACTGAACCAAAACTGGGTAAACCAGTTACCAAAGTTTCTCAATCTAGATGGATAACAAATTGCATTTCTTTTGTGTATAACAAACTTGACATTGCTCTGACAAAACCAGTTCGAGCCCACTCCACGAGATCCATGGCAGCTGTCTAATTTTTTCACTCTAGAATGTTCACGGATTAAATCTGTGCAGCAGCTACTTGGGCTAGTCCCCATACCTTTATTAATCACTACAAATCAGATCTGGTCCCCAGAGGAAGGGAAACTTTTGGTTCTATGGTGCTCACGAATATCCTTCTTTAAGTCCGGCCTTGGGAATTAGGCAACTGGGGACTCTGTCCCAACAGTTGAGGACGGAATGAAAACTGACATCAGATACAGAAGTAGTGTACTCCCCATAACATTCCATCTGTGTTGTCCATTTTAATACTTCCTCAACTCCCCTCCCACCAACCCCCCATCCTTAAGGCTTCTGGAAGAATGAGTGCTTAGTGGACCTTAATGTCCTTATTAGTGGACTTATAGGTCCTTATTTTTTTTTTATATATAAGCTCCGGATATAGCTTCTCCATAACAATTTCCATCTTTTACTTTCTACTAAGACAGTAAACAAGATCTGATGTAATTGGGGTTTGTGCATTATGGGTAAGGGAGAAGCCTGAGAGTTTTTGGTTGCCACCAGCTTTAGCAAAGGCTGAGTCGGATATGAGGGATCAGATCTGAACCCAACAGTTGAGGAAGAATGAAAATGGGCAGCACAGATGGAGCTTTATGGTGAGTACATAACTTCTTTTTATTTAGGGGTGTGCTTCTGCACACACGTTAAAAAAGCAATACTGCAATTAAAAGGTCACAAAAAAAAAAAACTGAAACATTACTACATATACTCTAGACATGCACATGCAGAAATGTACACGCTCTCACAGGAAATTGGCATCAGTGCATACTAATTTTCTCTAAGGGGAGTACAGGCAGGTATGTCACACCACAGCTGTGGACACACTGCTGGTGCAGCTAGGAAAGATGACAGAAGTCGTCAGCAATAAACTGCTGGATGCAGCGGTACAAGTAATAAATATCATGAATTAAAAATATCTGCAGCACTTTATATCGTAAACTAAAACAAAACTCTTCAGAAATAAAGCAATTTCTTAAACTACATAAATCATCTGTCTGTTACTTTGGGTTTAACTGCCCCATTAAGAAGCATATTACTAGGAATGTTTACTGACAGTTAGTGAGGTTACACTAATAATTTTCCCTTCTAGTCAGATCTGTGCAAAGTATGCATCAACTGCTTTGTAAATTAACAATAAAACATATGATATGAAACTGTGAAACAGAAGAACATGGATCATGCAATCCCAAATAAAACCAAGACCTAATCCTCCAAAGGCAGACAACCTGTCTGGTGGACCCCAGCCATAAACAAACTATACAATAGAAGGAGGAAGCTACTACATGATAGAGCAAAATCCCAAAAAGGGAAGGCATCTCTGATCAGTATTAGCAAAAAACTAAGGGCACTCAAAATCGTCAAAGGCCAGCTTCGAGAGAAAAATTGCACAGGACACTAAGGATAATCACAAGGCTTTCTTTAGTTATGTTAGGAACCTGGGTGGGAATTCCCAGATATGCTCAGAATTAGTCCAAAATGACAAAAAAATACACTGATCCCACAGACATTGCCAACATCCTAGCTGACAGGTTCAGCGCAAACTTCTCCCCCCCCTCCCCACCAAAAGGGCAAATATCTATCCCAGCAGAGTGCTGCCCCCCTGACATCTCAGATGCTCAGGTGGGAGCCGCCCTCTCCAAAGCAAAAAACACAGCATCAATGGGACCAGACGGTGTCCCAGGCTGCGTCCTACATGAACTCCAAGAAGAGCTAAACCCAAGCATAAAACTACTGTTCAATCTCAGCCTTACTACAGGATATGTACCCAAAGAGTGGCGTACAGCAACAGTGGTCCCTCTCCACAAAGGTGGTGCCTCAACGGACCCTGGAAACTATCGCCCCATAAGCCTGACTAGCTTGGTCTGCAAAGCTATGGAAAGGATCATCATGGACCTCATAAATAAAAGATATTGGGGACCTACAGACACTGGATCCTACCCAGTTTGGCTTTGTTAAGGGCAGATCCTGCCTCTTAAACCTGGTTGGCTTCTTTGAAACAGTCACCAAGGCCATTGACGAAGGGAAGGTGGTCCACACAGCCTATCTGGACCTTGCAAAAGCCTTCGATACAATACCCCACTCGGGCATTATAGATAAGCTCACCAGCTTAAATATAAACCCCTATGTCACTAGATGGGTTGCAAACTGGCTCAAGGACAGAACCCACATGGTTAGAATTGCTGGAGCCATGTCAGACTCCAAACCAGTTACAAGTGGCGTCCCATAAGGCTCAGTCCTGGGACCTCTCTTGTTTGGTATATATTTCTCGGAGGGACAGGCCAACACGGAAGGACTGTGGCTGACCAAGTTCGCAGATGACTGCAAACTGGGCGCCATAATAGACTCTCCAGCCGACACAAGCATCCTCCAAAAGGGCCTCATAGAAACAGACAACTGGTGCCAGAGCCATGGCCTCAAGCTAAACGCCAAAAAGTGTATAGTCATCCCCTTTGGCAAAAACAAAGTGCCCACAAATTACCACATAGGTGGTAATCCATTAAGTACAGAAGAAGTAATTAGGGACCTGGGGACCCAAGTTGATAGCAATCTCTCATTTGACAACCACGTGGCCAAAGTGGTTAGAAAAACATTTTATATAGCCCACCTAATCATGAAGGGATTCACATCTAGATTAGGGGAGGTCATCGTGCCTCTTTACTCATCCCTCATCAGGCCCATAATTGAGTACAATGCCCCTTTTGGGATTATCTTACCAAACACCTGCAGCAACTGGAAAGACCCCAAAAGTACCTCACCAAGAGGGTCAAAGGGCTCAAACAGATGCCATATGCTGCCCGGTTAAAGAAACTCCAGCTCTACTCAGTGGCATACCGCCTGCTCAGAGGTGACCTGTGCCTGACGTATAAGGCCATGTCCAACCCGGAATTAAGGGACATGCTGCATCTCAAAAAATCCAAATCCCATCGAGCTACACGCTCGAGAGACTTGAACCTCAGCACTGAAATAAATAGGACATGCTGGAGGGACAGATTCATAACCCAGAGGCTCCCTTCACTCTGGAATAAAATCCCAGTCCAGGTTAGGCAGAGTCCCTCATTGACTCTCTTCAAGAGGAATCTTGATGAGTGGATGGGAGATCGTAGGTTTACCCCGGGTATCACTTCTGTGTCACTGTTAGACAGAGGCACAGTATACTAACCTCGAAAAAGGGCATAGCAAAATTAATTTAAAATGGGCGGCGAAAGCCAAACATACTCTGGCTAGGCTTATAAATGCCCTAGGGCAGATAGCCTAGTATGAACCTATGAACCTATGAACAAAGGCAAGTTCAGGACTTAGATATAAGAGGAAGAGTGCACAGAAAAATAATTTGTGAAAGAACAGGCATTTTTTAGTAACTGAAACAGTCATTACAAGTACATATAAAACAATGTCAATTGATACATGGAAACCATAATGTAACATGCTTAATATGGCAAAATTAATGGCTTTGGCTTTATGGTTCTACACTAGCCTGACTGATAGGCAAGAAAAGATTAGCTTGTTACTTAAAAAGTAAAGAACAAAAAAAGTAAACGTTAATGCCAAAAGAACTAGTGGACTTTATTTTTAAATAGTACTGCAATCTACTGAACTCCTCATGGCTTGAGAAAAAGTTCTACATTCTAAAATGTGTTGCGTGAAATCATCATCATGACTTCTTATTTTGCTTCTGCCTGTATTGCTTCCTGTTTTGCCTTTTTAGTATTACACTTAAATGTCTAGAGGCATAATCCTCTTGGGTCTATACAGAAGGCACTTTGATGTGGATCCAGAGAGTTTTCAAATCAGAAAGACTAATAAACGAGAACCACAAATCAGGTTGCACAGTTCTATCAGGGGAAACTGTTACTTAAGTGTACCCCTCCTGGATGCCTTTAAACCTTCTTCATAATAATCATCTTACTGGCCCATTAAATCCCAAAACAGCAAACAGAAGATTTCACATATTTTAAGAATTAATGGCTTTATTTCAGTTTATACACATGCCACTTTAATATTTGTTTAAGCAACTTTATTAAATCACTGTACATTACACATCACACAACTTTTCTTTTCTTTGTAACTATAATCAGTCCAACATTACATAATTTGTGGAATTCCAGCCCTTCCTTCAACCTCACTCCTCGTCCTCCTCCTGGACATCATTCTGTATGCATTGTTCCCGCAGTTTCTTTTTATTTATAGGCAACTTGTTCCTTCCATTTTCAGAAGACCCCTCTTCCAGTTCTTCTACCTCTCTTATAATATTCAGTACTTCAAATACAGTTGGTTTAGACTTTAATTTCTGTTTTCTACTATTTTTTGTCAGCCAGCAGAATTAAACTTAACAAGGTCTTACTATGCATTGGCAATTTAGATCCCCTGGAAAAAAAATATTTTTTTTAGTTACAGCCATTTGCTCACCCAATATTTCTGTAGAGTACAACATAGGGATTTTTTTTTTTAAATCTGACAGCTCATTACTTTACCAAAACATACGTTCCCAGTTGCATCTCTCTCCCTTGTCACACCTCCAACATTTGCTATCTACCCGAGAAAAATTTATTTGAAGTCTGCTTGAGGTTCAAAAGTACCTATGCAAAGCAAACACTTCCAAGCAAAGATTCTACACTTTCTATATTTGTTCCATACTCGAGAGCCACACATATGTCCTGTTACTGTTCTTTTATAAATTGCTTTTCTAGCCTCTTTTCCCAGTCTTTTTTAACCTCTTCTAACTGATTCTTATAGTTAGCATGCAATATTTTACATGTCCTACTAATTATCACTTTATTAACAGCAATGTCGGTTCTACATATAAATAAAAACTCTACCAGAACAGGTCTTTGGCTATACTCCAACACCAATCCATGTTGGGAAATGCAGTCTCTAGCCGGCAATTCAAATGTCTTTTTGTCGTATCCCATTCTATTACCTTTCCTGTACTACTTATTTGCCCCCAATATCTTGGTTCCTTTGTCAGTTTTCTCCAGCAAGTTCCAACCCCCACCCACCTATTTTCTGTACCCCTACATACTATCATATTGGCAAAATCTTTTTACTTTCTCGTGTTGACTTGGTTCTTAGAATATTTTCTGCTACTTTATAAATATAATACTCCATATAGTTATTATTCTCTTTAAACTCTGTATCTGTTTTGTGAACTCCCCACCCCTGCTTCACCATCATTCTTTTCCCTTTTGAATTATAACCTTCTGCTTGTGTTATGTATATGAGCCTTAACTGTGTAGCTCTTAATATTCCTTCACATCAGGTAATCATGCCCCTTAAATATTATGCAAGAATTTTATTGGCTGCTGTTCCAGGATGACTGCACAGTGCACACTGATCAACACCATAACCAGCTCTCACATGGTGAAAAAAGAAAGAGAAAGAAGGGCTAACAATTCTGAGAGTATTAGTAAAATTCAGTTATGGCTAATAAGTACATTGCCTATTTGCCAGCACAGAAGAAATTTAGATAGCCTGAAAGAAAATCTACTAGAAAAGGTGAAGAGAAAACACTGACTGGGAAGAATCCTGCAGCTGCTCAGTAAAAAGCAGACCAAGCTCCTGCTTGGCTACAAGAGATTGCTTCCAGTAATTCAGAAGAAAAAATAAATCTAAACGTGCTCAGAGCTGATTAAAACAAATGAAACATTGAGTATATCAACCCAAATAACAAAAGACTGGAAATGGAAGAAGCTTTAAACAGCTATTCAGATGAACGGATGAAACAGAAAAATCAGAGGTCAAAATGAAAAAAACACTGGCTGAGTATGAGACTGCTCAAGAAGAGCTGCTTCATAGAAATAACAGTGTCAGAAGACGCAGAGAAAACATGATATTATTCCACCCCCCACCCCCAACGATTTTGGCAGTGCAGTTTTATGGTATTGAGTTGCTAGCCCAGCCCCCAACCTTCGACAGAAGGCACACATTCACACCTAGGGCCAATTTAGAGTGTCTAATCCACCTGCGGCATGTCTTTGCCACATCTATATATGATGGAAAGGTATTTATGTGTCGTAAAACAAATAAATCTCACTGCTATGACATAACAAAGAGCAGCCTTTATTTCCCCATGATGGATATGAAATATACATTCAAATGTAATAATTGCAAGTACAAAATCTGATTCCTCCTGACATATTATTGCTGTTAATATGTAAAAAAATACTTATACAACAATAAAAAGTAATTGCTACTTCTGGGTATTGCGCGCACACAGTTAATCTAGTGTTCTCACTGCAAAATTCAAGCAGCAAGAGTTATTAGGGAAGGCATGCATGATTGAAATGAAGGTATGCCTGCTCAAGATGCTAGTGCTTGATAGACTGAGTAGACATTTCTGGCTTGAATTTGGACCAGAGTGTTACTTACTTTGCCTGTGAGGTGAGTTAATCTCTTCCATGTGTGCCTCAAGGTTTATAGCTATCTGCTCCGCAGCTATACTGTACAAAATGAAATACACATGAAAGCATAATGACTACCTGCATTAGCTAGCTAGATCGTTAATGCCATACAATAGTCAGGGGATGGGTTAGTACACTTACACAACTGAAGAGTGTTCACAGTCCTAAATTCATTCACTTCAATCCCATCGGATTAGGAGGTACTGCTTGAACTTTCTTAAGGTTATTACAGTGGTGACATTGTTCTCCAGTGTGTGGAATGTCAGTTGTATTGCAGACAGCCTTGGTTAAACCCTTCCAAGCCTCAGCCTTATACTGAGACCCAGTATATTCTCCGTGCAGCTGCCTACAGCTGTAGTGCTTCACAAGGAGTGCCACAAATTTCCTGGACTCAACACCCCTCTTTTGTGCTCTAAATTTAACACCATTCTCTCACTTACCAGCCAGGTCTGAAAAAGTCAACCAAACAAGATATGTCTAAACAGGTGCCCAATTCAGATCTTATGGTAAATTATTCTACAGAAGACGCACAGCCTAGACAATTACATTTACACAACTGAAAGCAGATCAATTCTTTGGCAGACACATTGGTTCTACTTACATCACATAGCAGTAAAGGTGTGAAAGATGGCATTGAGCTTTGTCATATGTGACATTCAATCCAACATACATTGTAGTGCTCTACAATGGAATACTTAATGTCATGGTTTTTAATCCTTGCAGTCTGGAGGGAGACAACGGATGAATTGTGACATATTATAATGTTGGAGCTTACACAATATTAAAATATTGTTGTACCAGCTGGAAATTTAACCTTGTGCCACAGAGATAGGTATATGACAGGTAGATTTTCTCCACTCAGTATTGCCCAGAGTGCTGAGGAAAGCGAATTACCTGGGGCGTCTGCACTACATAAGGCAGCCTAAATTAAATTTTTCACTTTCCTCCTTAGGTAGTGAACCATGTTTGTATGCTGACAAGTAGTGAGCAAATTCAGATTTAAAAAATAAACAAATAAGAAGTGAAATATGATCTTTAAAAAGGATTTGAACAATGTGTGGTGCAAGTTGTACCTGATCCAATCCTGTTTAGAGCCTTCTTCCCAGTTATGCAATAGGTAGAATTTCTCCAGTCAGTACTGTTCAGAGTAATGAGGAAAGTCCACCATTGCAAGCCGGGTTTGCGCTACATAAGGCAACCTAAATTAACATTTTCAGTTTTTCCTTAGGTAGTGAGCCATGTTTGTGCACTACCAAGTGGAGAAGAAGTGCAGATAAACCAAAAAAATTCCATATTATGAATAATTGAAATGTGATCTCTAAACAGGATTCAAACAACGCATCACATGCTTTATTTCTCTCAACTCACTTCATTTACACCTTGTGCCATAGATCTGGACATCTGTCAGGTGCATTCTCTGCAGTCATTACTATCCATGGTGTCCAGGGCCTTACACCAATGCCAGGTATATTTTCACTCCATAAGGCAGCCCAAACTAAATTTTTCACTTTTTTCCGTAGTAGTAAACCATGTTTCTGCATCACATAAACTGGAAGGAAAAGACTACTCATTTTATGAAATCACAAATAAGCAAATGAATTGGTATTCCACAACAGGATTCGTTAACTGAAAGGGCATATCAGGGTAACCTGACCATGAAAAAGCAGTCAAGATTTGTATTAGTAAAGATGCAATCATATCAGCAGAAGGAGCTGATCCTGACTGTGGCAGATGGGCAAAGTAAAATGATTGCTCACTGTACACCAAGCAGAAGAGAAGCAAATTTACTTCGACAATCAGGGAATACTAAGAGGCTGATTTCAGATTCAAGCTGCTGTATCCAGCTGTCTGAGCAGCTGTTGGATCCTACAACAACAGAAAAAAATACTCAGTCATTATCTGATGTTGTCCTTTTCATTCTTCCTCAACATATGGGTACTAGATCTGACTCGGCCACGTGTCAAATCCTCTAAGAGCTTCTTTGAGAAAAACGTAGCAAGCACAGCCAAGGATAACCATAAGGCCTTTTACAGTTATGCATGTAGCCTAAAAAGTAGGACCTAAGTATTTGCAGAACTAGTGATCAATGGTATCACACACACTGACCCTCACAGAGATAAGCAAACCTGCTAGCTGACAGGTTTAGTAAAAATTTCACTCCCTTATTCCTTCCAAACTGATCAAAAACCTTCCTCCAAACCCCCCCCCCATCCTACATATCTCAAAAGCAGGTCATCAAAGGCAAAAAAAACAGCCTCTAAAGTACCAGACGGCATTCCAGGCCATCTTCAACAGGTTAAAACATGAACTAGCACCACCATAAGTGCTCTTTTCAATCATAGCTTAACCACAGGCTTTATTCCTGTGGAATGGAGAACAGCAACAGTTATTCCCCTCCACAAAGGTGGCCTAGCAACAGACCTGGGGAATTACAGACCCATAAGCCTGACCAGCCTCATCTGTAAGACCATGGAATGCATTCATTATGGTCTCGTAAATAAAGACATATGTGACCTCCAAACCCTGGATCCAACCCAATTCAGCTTCGTCAAAGGCATAGATCCTGCCTGTTAAATCTGGTATATTTTTTCATAAATGTGACCAAAGTCATTGTCAAGGGCAAATCTGTGCACACAGCATACTTCCACTTGGCAAAGGCTTTCGACACAATCCCACACTCAGACATTACCAATTAACTTAGCAAACGTAATGTAAACTCCTTTGTTGTAAGATGGGTTGCCAACTGGCTTACAAACCAGATGCATGCTATCAAAGTGGGTGACTCCACATCACCCAGCAGACCTGTCCCCAACGGGGTGCCACAGGGGTCAGTGCTGGGTCCCCTACTGTTTGGTATATACTTCTTAGAAGTTCAGGTCAAAACTAAAGGGTTGTGGCTGACCCAGTTTGTGAATGACTACAAACTGGGTCCAATTACTGAATCCCCAAATGATGCTAGTATACTCCAGGAGGGTCATTGCACAGACCAAAGACTGGTGTCTTAGTCACATTCTCAAACTGAATGCAAATAAATGCATCATCATTACCTTCGGCACAAACGATGTCCCTTCACACTAGCAAAAACAACAATACCCTAAATACCAAAGAAGTGGCACGGGATCTGGGATCACAAGTTCACTGCAACCTTAACTTTGACCACCGTGTGTCTACTGTAGTAAAGACGGCTTTCTACATAGCACACTTGATTAGAAAAGGAGTTGCCTCTAGAGCAAAAGAGGTTATAATCCCTCTATTCTTCTTCTTTTGGCTTTTTCCCAGTTAAGGGTCGCCACAGCAGAACTCCGGTCCGCTAATGATTGGCAGTAGATTTTTTACGGGTGCCGAGGTGTCAGCTCGACGCCCAACCTTCAGCGAAGGCACATCATAATCCCTCTATACTCAGCACTAATCAGGCTCATAATTGAGTACAACGCCCTATTCAGCATGTTCCATACAATGCACCTGCAGAACTGGAGAGACCTCAGAGGTTTCTAACAAAGATCAAAGGACTCCACCATGTGCCTTACACAGACTGAATAAAGTCCCTGTCACTATACTCTATCATACAGACTTCTTAGGGGAGACTTATGCCTGGCTTACAGATCAATCTCAAACCCAAACCTAATGAACTTGCTACATATCTGTAAATCAAATGGGACTAAAGCTACCCACTTCAGGTACCTAAATATGGCCTGCAACTTAAATACGACATGTTGGATGGATAGATTTGTCTCCCAGTGACTACCGTGTCTTTTGAAAAGGCTACCAATTCATGTGAAACAGAGCGCAGCTCTATGACACTGTTCAAGAGGAACCTGGACGAGTGAATGGGGGACTGTAAATTCTTACAGGGGAAAGTACCCACAACCCTCCTGGACATGGGCAGTCATTACTAAATCATGGGCAGTCATTACTAAAAGCAATCTTGGGTATTGACTAGCATTTCTATGGTATTACATTGGGATGGAACTACTAGGTTTGAAATGACTTCCAGGTCAATAGCCTAGTAAACTCCTATGATGCTATGATATCTCAGACTTGAGAATCAAACTTTCAAGCTCCTCCCTCCACCCATAATTCCCCAGCTAACCTACAATATTCCAAGATCTCATTTGCTACCATCTCGCACAGATGCAGATCCTCTCTCAGAAGCTTTTTTTTTTCCAGTCGTTCAAGCATTTGTATTTTTTTCATCAGGAAATCTTAGTCAATTAACTAAGAAAGCTTCCTGAGGTCCCACCCAGTCTGAGAGAAACTGCAGCTCAAGAGATTCAGAAGCTGCTAGACAAAAAAAAAAAAAAAAAAGTCATCCAGGAAGTCTTACCCGACCAAAAAGGATTCGGAACTTACTCAAGGTTCTTTTTAGTACCAAAGAAACAGGGGAACTGAAATCAACTTTGAATTTAAGCAACCTGAACCAATCTGTGAGGAAAAAGTTCTGAATGGTCATGGTTCAGTCCATTGTGCCCTTTTTGCACAAGGATGACTGGATGTGCTCAGTCAGTCTTCAGGATGCGTGTTATCATGTCAAGATGAATAGACACACCCGAAGACATCTGTGCTTTTGTTTGGGAGCCAGCTACTATCAGTTCAGAGCCCTGCCCTTTGGTCTCAACACAGCCCCAAGGGTGCTTACCAAGTATATGGCAGAGGTAGTAGCTCACCTAAGACTGCTAGGACTCGGAATGTTTCCATACTTAGACAGCTGGTTCCTCATTGCCCCAACCAGGCATCTCCTAGAATAGTCCAGGGACTATTTGCTCCAGCTTTTGTCAAACGCTAGGCATTACGGTCAACATCTCCAAATCCAAACTACAACCAGTACAGAGCCTGGAGTTCACTGGTGCCCAGTTGAAAAAGGTAAGTCAGATCGCTTCTTTGCCTGCTCATTGTATAGATACAAACAAGTTCTAGGTTCAGAAAATCCTCGTTCATCCTGCTCCCCCAGCCAGACTTATCCTTCAAGTTCTAGGTTCAATGGCAGCAGCTGTAGTCTTGACTCCTTTAGTATATTTCTATATGCATGTTCTCCAATAGACTTTAGCTGTTCAGTGGTCTGTTCTGAAACATCCTCCATTCTTCCCAGTCAAAATCACTCAGGTATGCAGAAACCATCTTCATTGGTGAATCCAGGCAGGCAACATATACTTGGGCTATCCATTCGTTCAGTCTCCTCCAATGGCCACAGTGACCACAGATGCCTCCCAACTGGGGTGTGGGGACATTTCTTGGGAAGGACAATCCAAGGCACACAGTCCCCTCAAAAGACCAATTTGCATGTCAATGTCCTAGAGATGAAGGCAGTCCTACTGGTGTTGCAGGCATTTCAAGATATTCCCCCTCTGGAGACTATTGCAATCCAAACCTACAACAGCAGGATGATTCTGATGCTTCACAAATAATGTCTCAATCAATCAGTGGTAAGGATATTCTGTCTTTGGGACCAATCTTACTGTGATCTATTTGCATCTTCCCACAACAACAAATGCAGAAGGTATTTTGCCCTAAATCCCCCTCAGGGGGAGTCACACAGAGATGCTATAGTCCATGTTTGGCCCTCCAGTCTCCTTTACGCTTATCCCCTAATACCTCTGATTTCAAATTTCTTACAGAAAGTCAGTTAGTAGCAGAGCTCAGTTACCGTCATTTTCCCTTTTGGCGTCACCAGGTGTGGTTCCCCCTCTTTTGGTCTCATCTTCATTATCCTCTGTGGATTCTGCACCCCAGTCCAGATCTTCTTTTGCATCCCTTGGGGATGAAGCATCCCAATATTCCAAGTCGCAAACTAACCGCATGGTTTCTCCAATTCCATTAAGAGCTAGACAGCCCAGACTTTCCTCCCCAGTTCATCATATGCTTTATTTTCCCAGAAAGCTTTTACTAGGAATAGTTACAACAGTAAATGGAAAAGATTCTCAATTTGGGCCCTTAAAAAGGAAATTGACCCTTTTACTGCTCCTATTTCTTTGGTTTTGGAGTATTTAGTTTCTCTCTTTCAGGAAAGTGTTAGTTTTTCCACAAAGTGCAATTAAATGCCATATCAAATTTTCATTCAGGAGGAAAAGCTTCTTGTTTAGATTCTTCCAAACTGTGCAAGGCTTTCTTAAAGGGCACCTTCTTACTCAGGCCTCCAGTGAAAGATCAGTCACCTCCTTGGGACTAGATAGTCGTACATCAGGGGTTAGCACAACAACCTTTCGAACCTTCAGCCAAAACGGATTTCAAATTTCTGTCTTAAAAAAAAAAAAGTATTGCTGGCAGCCATTATATCGATGAGGAGAATTTCTGAACTCCAGGCTCTGTCATCCAAATCCCCATAAATTGGTTTTCACAAAGACAGAAATAGTTTAAGAACCTGTCCATCCCTCCCACCAAAAGCAGCCTCTGAATCAAATATCAAACAATTAATCTGTCCTCTTGCCTGATTTTTAAAATAAGGGAGAGTACATGCTTCATCTTTTAGATGTACACAGACAATTATGTTTCTATTTTAACACAAGAGAAAGGATTTCAGGAAAACAGACCAGTTGTTTGGTTCATTCTTACCACACAGACTGACATCACCAATTTCTACAGCTACCCTGGCCAAATGGATTACATGCATTTCCTTTGTATATGCTGAAAAGGTCTCTCCCTATCAAAGCCTCCTAAGGCACATTCAACCAGATCCATGGCCACTTCTGCATTCTGCTTTAGAACTTCCATTAATGATATTTGCACAGCAGCAACTTGCTCTAAAGCTCATACCTTTATTGCTCATTACAAACCAGATTTGACTTCTAGAAGTAGAGCTGCTTTTGGTTCGGCAGTTCTCTGGAATACCCTTCCATGAAGGCCACCTAAAATTCATGAGGCTGGGGACTCTGTCTCATATTTTGAGGAAGAATGAAAAGGACAACATCATATACTAATGTTATGTACTCACTATAACTATGAAAATAGACAACACAGATGCATTCTTCTTCAATACCCCACCTGCCTTCCCCCTTCCTATTACCTTCTGGAGTGATCTCATGGATTTTTTGGAAACTTTTAGTTCCAGGTTTGGGCCCTAGTTTACTGTTACTTTCATCCTTTGTAATCTATTATATACAGGTATAATGTAGCAAACTCAATCTGAGGTATTGTAGGCTAGCTGGGGAATTATGGGCAGAGAGAGGAGCTCGAGAGTTGGATCCATAAGTCTGAAATATGCAGCCAAGTCAGATGTTGAGGAAGAATGAAAATGGTCAACACAGATGTACAGTTATGGTGAGCACATAACTTTAATTTTTGATGCAGAACAGGCTAAGAAAGAAATATAAAAGTTAATTCAAAAAAAGTAAGCCATCAAACAGAAGGGGACTTTGCTTCTCATTCTTCTGAAAATAAAACACATAGAAAGACATTGCCAGTGAAACATTTTCCAATGTTCCAAAGGAAAATGTTAGAGAGAGAAAAAAAGCCCAGGAGATGACTAAAAGAATCGGAAGCACCTTCTACCTGAAATAGAGCATGGGGTTGGAAGTTGTAGATGAACAAGAACACAATCACCAACATTGAAATTAGTAAATAAATGTGAGACTATAAACAACCAATCACAACTGTGACATATGGCTTTACCAGAAAAAGTGGCTGACAAAGATTGGAGTTTTGCTGACTTTGTTAAACTTGTGGGGGGAACTGAAAAGCATATACCCAACTTCATGTTATAAACATTTGGAAGGACACAAAGGAAAAAAGTGAGTAACCGGAAGTAAAATAATTTTTGTTCTTCGCAGTATTTGCATAAAACATTTATAAAACATAACCTGTATGTTACACAGTAAAACATTTTCAGTGACTGTCTGTGATACAATTTTTTTCTTTAATAGTTTTAAGAAATGTAGGCATTACAATGAAAAAAAAAAGAGAGGAAAGGCTGGACAAAAGCATGTTCAAATTAATGTCCTGTAATCTTGGGCTGTTGGGACGGAGGATGGTGAAAGGGTGTAAAAGTGCACCAATTATAATATATAGAGAGTTGAGATGTTGACTTTGCTTTGGCATGGGTGACTATCAGATTAATTTGGCATTGCTACCCCACAACAAGAGGCTCTCTAGTTTGATTCTCAACTGGGGCGCTTTCTGTGTGGAGTTCTGCATGTCCTCCATGTTTTCACATGAGTTTACTCTGGGTGCTCCGATTTCCTTCCACATTCTAAAGACATGCAGTAGGTGAATTGGACACACTAAATTAGCCATAGGTATGGAGTATGCGAGTGTGTGGTGTGGAAGATCTACAGCGGCAGGGCTAGCCACCCAGTGGTGTAAAACATGGCTCTAGATTGTCAATGTTGAAGTGACACCATGACCCCATGTAAAAAATAGGAAAAAGTGACTGTGAATGGATGGAATATCTGGATTAATGCCTATAATTTCATTTAGTAAGTAACAAGTTTCTTGTGTAGGCATGAGACTGTAGAAATGACAGAACACTGTGGATGTGGTGAAAAGTTTTCCTTCAGCAAAAAAATGTTCAGTGTCTGTTGAGAAGTCTGCAGATGGAGGATATGTACATTCAATTCTTATTTTTCCAAGGAGACATGCTGACTACAGGTCCCAGCAATAAATCTCAAGAGCTACGGACATTGTTTGCCGAGAGAAACAGAAAATTAAAAAGTACAATGGCAAGCAGATCAATAAAAAAATTAAATTTGAAATTACTGGAAGTGAATAAGAGAAAGCAGTTTTCTTGGTACCCAAAGACCTCACTGCATTTATTAGAGGAGTGCATATTTCAGATGTATTTAAAGATAGCCAGTGCAATTTTTCTTAAGGCTAAAAGTTAATATTTTCTGAAGGCACACAAGCTGTTTTTTTATTAACATCTGGGAAGGGAATAAAGATAAAACAAGAACAGACAGCAACAAAAGCACAGGTTATAACATGCACTTTAGCATAGATAACCCTAATTTTAAGTTAGGTAATGCCTGTGGGTGCAGTTGTTAATTTGGGACAACTGCTCCTGTCAGGATGGCTAAACTTCATTATTTGAAGATGTACATAGTTTTGTGCATTTGTTTTAATCTAACATGTTCTGGGGGTATTTTTTGAGGATTTTCACTAAAACAAAAACAAACTGAAAAATGTGACATAGGTTCAAATGGAGATGACAGGAGACAACTGTATAAAGTATCAACCTACCAAACATTAGTGGATGCATATAACAAAAACTGGAAACAGACATTTAAAAAAGCTGGCATATACAACAGGTGGGTATAATAACTTCTTGTCATAATGGCTACACTATCCATATTTTTAGAACATGAATGGTCTCACAGGTATTTAAAAAAAAGGTAAGAGTACTGAATTATCTTAAGCAATGCAGAGTGCCAATAGCAGTGCTACAGAAGACACACTTGGAAAGAAGTGATCATGTGAATTTGACAAAGAAAGGATTTCAAGACGGATATTCAAAGAATAGCCGGGACAAAAGGGGGAGTACTTATACTAATTACTAGAGGAGCTCCAATACTGACAGAAGAGTTAAAAAAGATGATGGTAGATTTGTGGTAGTAAGGAGCTACTGGCAAGGAAGGATGATTACACTGGAAAGTATTTATATTCCACCTAAAACTGCTATTATGAACCTTTAAAAAATGGGGGAAATAATTAAGTTTCAGTAGGAAACATTACTTACTGGTGATGACTATAATTTGATTTGGAATAGTGAGGATGTATCTGGGGCTCTAGAAGGGAAAATATAGCAATAGGGTAGATTTCTGAAGAAATTTATGAAAACAGTTGGCATGGAAGACATGAAGTCAGTAGTAGAATTCAAGAGTTTACATATTGCCGCTTGCCAAGTCAGGAAGAAACAGGTGAACATCATGGGGTCTTGTTCAAGAAGATTTATTATAACAAACACATCATAAATGAAGCTAAGTAACTTTAACTCGTATACAAACTAACTATCATGCACACAGAGATGTTAATATTCTGGCTGCACTTTCAAAATGGCACAGAGGATAACATGTGCTTGGAATTTGTATGCACACAGACTTAGAAATGTATCCTAAAGGTACATCACTCCTGTTATTCTACATCCTCCCTCTTTGAGAAATGAGTCCGACATTGTCACTGGTATTAATAAAGAGTCAATATTACATTATCGTACGATTAAAATAGCGAACACTATTTCATTGTACCGATAATGTCTAAACCACAAAATATCGAACACACGGAACATCAAATTTTTTCCCAGGGAAAAAATTTGCTGCACCGCAAAAAAAAAAAAATAAATAAAAACACAAACACAAATATAAGTGGGGGGCTTTGCCCCCCACACCCCCCTACTTAAATACAACAACTCAGAGATCGCACCATAGTGGAGGAAATGGCAAAGTTCCAAAGACGGGCCACCAAATGTTTTCCCTGGGAAAAAATTTGATGTTCCATCTTCGTTATTTTGCCATTTTGACAGTATCGGATCGACTAAATAGCTTTCGCTATTTAGTCCATTCGATACGCTAATCTAGACCCTTAATAAATATGCAATTTACACAGAAATCATTTTCATCATGCAGCTAGACAAAGTTATGTACAGATATACAAACCATGTCCAAGTTGCTGTGCATTTCACACTAGGCTTTGAGATGCGACCATATCATGTGACATAAAATGTGGTATCTGGTTTAGCAACTGGAATTGTTTCTGTCGACTGTTCAGTCTTAGGAAAGTACAGTTGTGTACACTTACCATAAATGTAGATGTTCAAGTGTATTCACTGTTGCAGTCATTACACTTGGTGTGCATTTCACACTAGGCTTTGAGATGCGACCATATCATGTGACATAAAATGTGGTATCTGGTTTAGCAACTGGAATTGTTTCTGTCGACTGTTCAGTCTTAGGAAAGTACAGTTGTGTACACTTACCATAAATGTAGATGTTCAAGTGTATTCACTGTTGCAGTCATTACATTTCGGGTAATCTGCTGGCAGGTTGCCCTCAGTCGGCCTGAATAACAAAGTCTTGGGTCCTGCGTCAGTTGCTGTTTCTTCTTCCATGATGTCAGGTCATCAGGGGTATAAAACATGCAGCAGACACTATTTTATTCAGTTTTTCTTGCCCCAGATGTCAGGTGCCCCCCAAATGGGGAGCAAAAAAAAAAAATAAATAAACAGTAAATATATAAGAATGCACTTTTAGAAACATAAAAAGTTTACCTTCATCTAAAAGCAAATACACCACAAAGGCTTTTGTGTATAGTGAAGGAAAGGAAAGGTATAGAAAGGGGGATGGCGGGTGGGTAACCCATACTGCAACAGTGAATACACTCGAACATCTACATTTATGGTAGGTTTACACAACTGTACTATGTTCTTCGTGTTTCACTGTTGCAGTCATAACATTTGGGCAGAATCCCAAAGCTATGGATGGGAGGATGGAGCTAAACAGCATTAGGAGCGGCTATAAGGCCCTGCAGAACTGCAGTGGCAAAGCCTGCCCTGGATTTGGAGAAGAGAGGCAAATGATAATGCTTTGTGAAGGTATGAACAGAGCTCCAAGTCGCAGCTTCTAGAATGTCTTTGGTTGGAACTCCTCTGAGAAAAGCTGCAAAAGTAGAGGCAGCCCTGGTGGAATGTGATCCGATCCCCTTGGGCACAGGTTTACCATGTTGCAAGTAGCAGAAACGAATGCAGTGGCTTATCCACTTAGAAATAGTCTGCTTTGATATAGCCTTCCCCTCTGATCCTGCAGCAAATTTGCTCAGACTTTCTTAGAGATTTGGTCCCGTTTAAGTAGAATCTCAGTTGTCTGTGTACATCCAATGAATGCAGAATCCACTCCCCCTTGTTCTGCGGATTTGGGTAAAAAGTTGGCAGGTGGATGGTCTGGTTAAGAGCCACACTGGATACCACCTTAGGCATAAAAGAAGGATTGGTCCTGAGATACACCCTGTCCGGGTAAAATATAATAAAAGACTCCACTGCCATGAGAGCCTGTAGTTCTGAAACCTTTCTTGCTGAAGTGACTGCCAAGAGAAAAGCTGTTTTCCAGGACAGAAATTTTATATCCGCAGTAGCTGCTGGTTCAAAAGGAGGCAGAGTGAGTTTTTCCAGCACAAAATTGAGGTCTCATGCAGGAGGTGGTGATCTTCTGGGAGGCCTTAACTTTTTGGCCCCTCTAAGATACTGTTTAAGCAGAGGATGAGAAAAGAGTGGAGGCTCTGTGTTGTAATGAGCCGAGATGGCAGAGGCATGGATTTTTATTGAAGAAAAAGATAGGCCCTTGTCAAGTATCTCAAATATTGTAAAATCTGAGGAATATTGGGCTTTGCTGTGACTGTTCCTTGTGCTTGGTTCCAAGCACAGAATCTCTTCCATTTATCAGCATACGATTTTCTAGTACTAGGCCTTCTGGCTTCCAAAATTACATCCATCACAGATTTACTGAGAGGTGTTGTTTGAATAATTAGTTGATCAGCCATGCTGCAAGATTCAGAGTTTGGAGCAGAGTGTGCAGAATTACATAGTTCTGCTGAGACAGTAGATGAGGTATTTCAGGCAAGTACCATGGAGAAAGCTGAGACATATTCTTTAGAAGTGGGAGCCAGTGCTGGCAAGGCCAGTCCAGAGCAACTAGGATCATTTTTGTTTTTTCCTGTCTGACTTTTAGTAAGACCTTGGAGAGTAGAAGCATAGGGGGAAAGGCATAGACTGATACGTTTTTCCAGCTGAAGGCTAGGGCATCCACTTTCCATGCTTTTTTGTGATGAGTTCTTGTGCAGAATTTGTCCAATTGATAATTTTGGGGAGAGGCAAATAGATCTATGTCTGGGCTCCCCATTTCGGTGTTAACATGCTGAAGATTTGTGGATCCGGTTTCCATTTGTGTGGGTCCATAAGATTTCTGCGTAGGTCATCTGCCAGAGTATTTTGCTTTCCTGGCAGGAATTGAGCTTGAAGATGTATTTGGTAAGTCAAGGCTCTGTTCCACAAGGCGATGGCTATTCTGCAAAAGGGGTAGGAGTGGGTACCCCACTGCTTGTTTATGTACCACATAACTGTGGTGTTGGCCGTCTTTATCAGTAGTTGTCCTGGATGAAGTAAGTCCTTGAAGGCTGTCAGAGCATTTTGAACAGCTAGCATCTCTTTCTGGTTGATATGCAGATGCATTTGGCTTTGGCTCCATTTGCCCTGAATGCATCTCCCTGCCAGGTGGGCCCCCCAAGCATAGTCTGATGTGTCTGTAGTTAGGGTTTGTGTGGCAAGGGGTAGAGTGAATGACAGTCCCTGGTTTTGGTGACACGTCTCTGCCCACCAAAAAAAACTCTTGTTGTAGGCAGGGAATGAGAGGAATCAAGGTTTCCAGATTTTGACAATGTTGACTCCATAAACTTTTTAGGTACCATTGAAGTTTCCTCATATGCAGTCTCGCATATGGAATTAGTAGAATGCAGGATGCCATGAACCCCAAAGCCTGCAGAATTTGTCTTGCAGATAACTGGGTTTTTGTTGCCATTTGTTTGAAGCATGTTATCAGTTGCCTTTGCTTGTCTGGCATGAGGTAAGCCATCTGGGTAGTTGTATTGAAGCTTGCACCCAGGAATGTAATTATTTGAGAGAGTACCAGTTGTGATTTCTTTTCATTTATGGTGTACCCTAGGCATGCTAGAAGCCTTTTTACAAATGCCAGATGTTGAAGAAGAGTGTCCTTGTCCTCTGCTTGAATGAGACAGTCCAGATAAGGATACATTTGAATGCTTCTTTGTCTGCAGAATGCAATTACTGGTGCCAGGCATTTTGTAAAGACCCTGGGTGCAGTAGATAAGCCAAAGAGCAGTGCAGAGAATTGGTAATGCAAAAACCTGCTTTGAACCGGAGGTATCTTCTGCAGGATTCCCTTATTCGGATATGCAGGTTTGCCTCTAAGTCTAGATTTACTAACCAAGCATTCCTGCCTAGCATAGGCAGAAGCTGTTATAAAGTCAGCATTTTGAATTTTGGAATGTCCAGGAACGTGTTCAAAATTGATAAGTCCAGTATTGGACGCCATGAATTGTCTTTTCTGGGTACCAGGAAAAGTCTTGAATAAAAACCTTGTCCTTTTTCCTTTTCTGGTACCGGCTGAATAGCCCCCATATCCATGAGGGACATGACTTGTTTCTGGGCCCCTGCCCACTGGTTTTGTGGCAGATCCAGACATCCATTTGGAATTAGCAAAGTATGGAAATGAAATCTGTACCCCTGGGATACTATGTTTAATACAAACTTGCCCTGGGTAATTAACTGCCAATTTTGAGCATAAAGTGCTAGTTTTCCCCCCAAGGGGGCTGCCTAAAGATAAGTGCTTGGTAATGGTAGAGGAAAGTCATTTAGACTGCTTACTGTAGGGTTGTGCTTTGTTTCCTCCAGATTTGGAGGTGGAGGCACCCCATTGCTTTGACCTGTAAGAACACTGTGATTGGTACCTGGAGCCTTTTGAGCGCCTGGATTTGCCCTGAGTGGCTCTGTCAGACACACAAAAGGACCAATTTTTAGTAGACCAGTGTCTACTAAACCTGGGTGGCTGTACTTGCAAGAAATCTTTTGCAGTTTGCACAGATTTAGCTTTGTCTTCCATTTTCTTTAAAACCTCTTCTGCCTTATTACCAAAAAGAGTATCATGCTGCAAAGGGGCATCCAACAATTTAGCTTTAACATGATCAGGCAGAATTTGCTCCTTGAGCCAGGCATGCCTTCTAATTACAGATCCAGTAACAGCGGCCCTACAAGATGCCTCCAAGGAATCGAAACCACATTGCAAAGTATGCTTTCCAACTTGTTCTGCTGAATGCAATAATTCTTGTAACTCTTTATTTTCCACACAATCAGAAATCAACATCATTTTCTGTTTCAGTAAGCCCAAAACATGCTGTTGATATTTAAGCATATGGAACTGGCAGTTTAAAGCCCTGATTGCCAAGGTTGCAGACATATAAACTTTCTTACCCAATCTATCCAGCGCCCTGGAATCTCTATCAGAAGGGGTAGGATTCTTGGCTGTAGAGGCCTTTACACCCTTGGGACCCTGAGAAATAGTTTCAGGATCAGCAGCAGGATTTTTGAAAAGAAATTTGTGGGAGTCAGGAACCCTGTAATATCTGTCTGGCTTACTAGGAGCCGGAGGCAGGGAATCAGGAGCCATGCTTGATTCTGAGAACACATCATCAACAATGTCTAATACAGGAGGTATTGCTAAAGGCCTATGCTGAGGAAGAAGAAGGAAATCCCTAAGCCTCTTTTTTGATTCAGAGACATCCTGACTCTCCCATTGAAAATGTACCCTTAAAGTATGCAAAGTCTCTCCAAAAGAGTAATCCTCAGGAGGAGATGCAGATGGGATGGATTCCTCTGCATCAGAATCCACACAGGGTGGAATAGAAAGTTCCTGATCAGAAGAGGAATCAGAGGAAATGGAAACCTGATCTAAAGATTCATAATCAGTGCCTTGCCTAGGCCTCTTAGCAGGGGGAGGTTGGGAACCCCTGATTAAGGTAATTAAATCCTCAGCCATTTTGATCATCTGTTTTTAAGCATAGGGGCCTGAGCACGTGGCTCATGTGTCGGTTTTTTAGACATAGAAGTTGTTTTTGACCTTGTTTTTGATGCTGGCGTTGATTTAATATAAAAATGTTGAGGCCTGAAAACACCCTCAGAAGCCAGTACCTGCTCAGCGGCTCCAGACCCATCTAAGGGAGAGATATCCGCTGGTTCAATACTCTGAGAATCTCATGCCATACTGCACTCCAAATGGGTCTCGGTAGAGGTCTGCGACTCAAAAGTAGCGTGTATCAGGGGCTGCAAAAGCATGTCACTGAGTACCGGAACACTGGCAACTGGCTTAGGAGAAGCTTTGCTATCGGTTTTGGACCTAGACAGTCTGTCTCTTGTCTTTTTCTTTCCGTTTTTTGTGAACTCCAGTAGTTGGATTGCTAACCAACAACATTTCAGGATAATTAAATCTTGTACCAAAATACTTAGAAGCAAAAATATACCGATGCTTAATAGTGCGTTGGTTAAATCTAGCAGAAAACCGCCAGCAAGGCACGTTGTGGTGTGGGCCTAGGCAAGGAATATAGTACAAATGAAAATCCTTATGAGGTATTTGTTTCCCACAAGTAATGCAATTATTAACTTTTACTGACATCGGTAAGGAGCAAGAAAAAGTTTGCCCAACGGGCTACATAACTTTAGTTTGAAGACTTCAGTTCTGAAACTCGAATACGAAAATTTCACATTATTTGAATGTAAAAAAGTCATTTATCATCATTTTAAGAAACCTTTTGAAGAACTGCATAGTGCAAATAAACTGGGCAATAGAAGCTGAGGGCAAGAAAAATTTCGAGGCAACTGTACTTTATGAATAACCTATTTCAAAGTAATTGCAATTTGCAAATAAACTGCAAGAAACATACTGTAATGGCAGCACTCTGCAGACACACACACTCATGCACAAGAAACTTTTACAAATGGCTGTATTTGACTGCACTTCACAAAATAGTTGCACTTTACATACAACAAACTCTTTGGAATAAATGCACAGTAATAAACGCACAGTGTAAGTACTTTTACTTTATTGAAGCCCTGAATAGCATAACTATAGACGTTATGTTGTCCATCTCGCCTTCCTTCTTTCTGGTTGGGTTCAGAGCCGATCTCGGCTCCGACTCGGTCACTTCTAAAGCTCGAAGAGTTCTTACTGGCTCAAGGCTAACCCCTTATCCCAGCATGGACAGTAGTAGCTACCCAGATCTCGTTTGCCGCTTGCAGTGTCGAGATTGTCTTCTGCTGGCTCAGTAGTTAATTTTTTCTGCAAAAATTATTTGTTTTAGGCTAAACTTCCTTAGAAGTTAGAGTTTATCTTGCTTATCATCCCCTATCCTTGTTACAGTTGTTGTTTGCTGTTGTTAGGCCGTTGTTTCCTCTCAGGCCCTTTTCAGTGTGTTGTCGGTGGCCCGTTTTTTTTGATGGTTGTTGTCTTATCCCCTTTTCCCTCCTTGCTACTTAGGGAGAAGTCGTTTTAGTTAGAGGCTTTCTCCCTTTGGGAGCAGTAGCCATTTGACTTAGAGGCTACCCCCTCCTCTTCTTTCCCTCCTTTCCTTAAAAAAAAAAAATCTACACTCTTTATTGTGCTTCTCTCTTTGTGTTTATGATATCTAAAGAACCTACAAAGCAGTCAGGTTTTAAGAAATGAGACTCATGTTGCCCAAAAATAAGAAGTTATGTACTCACCATAACGTTCCGTCTGAGTAGATAAACTTCATTTGTCTGCAACCTGTGAGATACGGATCCGATCTCGGATCCGAGCCGGCAACTTTACAAAGCTTAGATCCGAGCTCCTAGCTCCTCCCCTTACCCATAATCCCCTGCCAACCCCGACTGACCTCAGATCAAGTTTGCCCGCAACCACTATAGTAGATAACTAACTACGTTCTCGGAAAGGTACATCACTATATGTCATAAAACACATCTGAAGGTCAGGGGGACCGGAGGGGGGGAACAGTTGCAGACAAATGAAGTTTACCTACTCAGATGGAACATTATGGTGAGTACATAACTTCTTAATCTGAAGTAGTTAACTTCATTTGGTCTGCAACCTGTGGGACAGAGTCCCCGGCTACCTAAACCTTGGGCGGCCTTCATGGAAGGATATTCCGGAGCACTGCGGAGCCAAAAGAAGTTCTCCCTCTGGAGATAATGTCCGGTTTATAATGACTGATGAAGGTATGAGATGAGGCCCAAGTGGCTGCTGAACAGATATCATCCAAGGAAACTCTGGATTTAAAGGCGGCAGATGCAGCCATAGCCCGAGTTGAGTGGGCACGAACTCCTTGAGGTGCGGGCCTGCCGGAATTTTGATAAGCCGTAATGATACACTGTGAAATCCATTTCGATAAGGAAACTTTCGAAACTGGTTTACCTAGATTAAATCTGGCAAAGAATGCAATCTGTACTCTCCTTTGTTCTGGTAGTTCGGAAAGAAGACCGGCAAATTGATAGATTGGTTAATATTAGTTTCAGAAACTACCATAGGGAGGAAGGAGGGATTGGTCCTGAGGTAAACCCTATCCTTGTGAAAAACTAAGTATGGGGGTTTGACAGAAAGAGCTTGTAATTCAGATACTCTCCTGGCTGAAGTAATAGCCACTAGAAAGGCTGTTTTCCAAGACAAATATTTGAGGTCTACTGAAGCCGCAGGTTCGAAGGGAGGAGCAGTCAAGGCTTGTAATACCAAGGTCAAATCCCATGGAGGTACCGCTTCCTTTATTGGAGGCCTAAGTAGAAAGGTGCCCTTTAGGAACGTTTTGCACAATTTTGTAGTAATCAACGGACCCATTTCAGTACCTACGTGATAATGAGAGATAGCTGCTAATTGAACCTTAACCGTAGAACAGCTAGCTCCGTCATTAAAAAGTCCTGAAAGAAAATCCAGCACTGCAGGCAAGGGGGCTGTAAAAGGATCCAAATTATGGCATTCTGCACAGATAGAGAAACGCTTCCATTTACTACCATAGATCTGCCTAGTAGAGGGCTTGTGCGCTGCTACTAGGATAGTTTTAACTGGAGATGAGATACCGGGAATCCTAGCTACAAGTGGAACTGGAGCAGCCAAGCCGTAAGCTTGAGGCTGACCAGGTCGAGAACTGGGAGCCCCAGGGGGTGGGAAATCAGATCCGGGAGGGGATCTAGAATTCAGGGCGGACTCACTCGATGAGACCAGAGGTAAGGGAACCAAGCTTGGCGAGGACAGAATGGGGCAATGAGGATCATCCTGCTCCCCAACCGACTGGCTTTCTGAAGGAGTTTCAGCATTAGGGGAAGAGGAGGGTAGGCATAGAGAAGACCGGGTGGCCAAGCATGCACCAAGGTGTCCCTCGGGGCTTCCCCGGCAGGGGGAATGAGAGCAAAGTAATTGCTGCATTTCGTGTTTGAGGGAGATGCGAAGAGATCGCAACAGGGCTGCCCCCATACAGCAAAAATTCGACTCGCTTCTTGAGGACTGAGGGACCACTCGTAAGGTGAAAGGATGGTGCGACTCAGTCTGTCCGCCAGGATGTTGGTCCATCCCGGAATGTGCGTTACAATGAGAAAGCGGTTGGTGGAGATTGCCCATTCCCACACTCTCATGGCTTCTCGACAGAGTGTGTAAGACCTGGTTCCCCCTTGTTTGTTGATATACCATACCACAGACATACTGTCTGTCTGGATCACAATTGTTCCTGAAGGCAGAAGGCTCTGAAGTGCTTGCAACGACAACAGCACTGCCCTCATCTCTAGAACATTTATGTGCAATAAGGTCTCTGAATCATTCCGCGTGCCTTGGACCATCCTGCCCAAATAATGCCCCCCTCACCCAAGACGAGGGGTGTCTGTGGTCACCGTGGTGAGAGGGGGGCCGTGGCAAAGGGGCGTCCCACCTGGAGGTCCGGCGATTGAAGCCACCAAATGAGAGCCCTCTTGCAGGCCCTGCTGAGAGGAATGGGGTGACTCAAGGGGTACTGATGAAGGGACCATTGCACTTGTAGAGTCCACTGTAAAGTCCTCATGTTCAGACGTGCAATGGGAAGAAGGTTTATTGCGGCTGCCATGGATCCTAGGGCCCTCAGAACCAATCCCGCCAGAGGTTTTGAAGATTGAAAGATGGCCCGCACATGTGCCCTCAGTGTGTGCAACCAGTCGGGAGTCAGGAAGACTAGTTGCCTGTTGGTGTCCAGTCTGGCCCCGATAAAATCTATCACCTGAGTCGGGGTGAGAGAGGACTTGTCTTGAGTTTATAGTGATCCCTAGTTGTGGAGCAAGGTTGGGGAAGTAGTCCCTGGCTAAGCATAGTAGATGCCTTGTCGGGGCGGTGAGGAGCCAGTCGTCCAGGTACAGGAAAAATCTGCATTCCCTGGAGTCTCAGGTGGGCCGCTATCACTGCTAATACCTTGATGAACACCCTGGGGTCTGAGGTGAGACCAAAGGGAAGGACCCTGAATTGATAATGACTGGCTCCCAGCCGGAAGCGGAGAAACCTCCTGGATCACACGTCCATCAATATGTGGTAGTACGCATCCTTGAGGTCTATCGAGCACATCCAGTCATTCTCCCGCAAGAGGGGGAGAATAGATTGAAGAGTGACCATCCGGAACTTTTCTTTGGTTACTGACAGATTTAGCAGGGAAAGATTGAGGATGGGCCTTAGGTCCCCCGTCTTTTTTGGCACCAAAAAGAACCTGGAGTAGTAACCCGATCCAGACTGGCCTGGGGGGATGCGCTGGATGGCTCCTTTTTCTAAAAGCTGCCGAATTTCTGCAGCTGCAGCCTCCCTCTGATTGGGTGGAACATTGGGGAGGTGTTCGGGGGTGTAGGGAATGTAGGAAAGGGGAATTCTGTATCCTCTGGATATGATACGAAGCACCCAGCAATCTGCTGCAATGGACTCCCAAGCTGTCAGGTGCCTCGAGAAGCGCCCCCCGACTGCCTCCAGAGTGGAGCAGTCAGGCAACCCCTCAGGGTTGCTGCGTGGGCCGATCAGAGAAGGTTTCTCTGGACCCAAAGTTCTTCGGGCCGCCTCTGCCTCTAGGGCGGTGTCCACCCTGTCCTCCTCTGCCGCGGAAGGACTGGGAGTCCGGAGCAGGCTGGGACTGTTGCAACTTTTGGAGCCACATCTTCTTCAGTCTCTTTTGGTTCCTGGAGAAGGACCTCTGGGGAGCAGAGAAGCGGACTCAGACGGCAGACGTCTTCCCGTCCTTTTTGCTCTGGACTAAAGTCTCGTGAACTGTCTTGCCAACTAGGGCAGAACCATCGAAGGGGGCATTCGCAAAGGACGCCTTGAAGGGTTTGCCAAAATCACAATGTCGTAGCCAGGCCTGGCGCCTCATAACCAGGCCCGGTCCGCTCGCTCTAGCGGCTCCCTCTGTAGCGTGGGATAAAAGCCGCATAGAGGTGTTGGATATAGACCTGAGAGTGGCTGCAGCCGTACCACATGTGCCATGTAGTTCAGGGACCTTACAGCGAAGGTCGCTGAACTAAAGACCCGCTTCCCAAGACGGTCCATCGAGTGAGACTCCTTGCTCGGGGGATGGACCGAGGGACTGTCTTGGGCTAACTCCCTCTTGGTGGCTGCCGCCACCAACATGGCATCTACGAGGGGTCCCTTGCTCCAATGGGATTTCTCCGTGGGTGGGCTTAGGATTCTGTCTGGACATTTGGGGACTGGCTCCACAGTGTCCAGCTCCTTCCACGCCCTAGTGGTAAATAAGGTCTACTAAGGGGTCGGCCGGAGGGGGACACCCAAGATGTAGATGGGCCTGCTTCGAACGCCTCTAGGAACACAGATTTTTCGAGGAAGCCTTGGGGGCGGACCCCCCCCCCCTTATCCTAAGCATTTCCATGATGTCTCCGAAGGAGATATCCTCGGGGGGGTGACCTTGGGGAGCCTTCCCCCTCATCCAAATCCGTGTCTTCTGTCAAGGACTCGGGGGAGTCCACGTGCCTCCTCTTGCACTTTCGCTTGTGAGGAACATCCTCGGGGGGGGCTGTCCGAGGACGTCTCACCAGCCACGTCTTGTTTCAGGGGAATGACCTGAGACGTCAAAGCAGGCTGTCCCTGTGGCCGGGCGATGGAAGCCTGACCCAACCGAGAGGGAGTGCGGGATGGAACCGAAGCAAGGACCGGGGGCCAGGATGCACTCAACAGAGCCCTCTCCACCACATCGAAGGCTGAGGGAGAGCCGCTCTCTCTAGGATCCGAGAGCAGACCCTCGCCCGGATCCGATGGGTGGATCGGAACCGGCATCGAGAGCATCGGATCCTAAGGACCAGCGTGCTCCGACCTGGACAAAGCCGAAGGCACACTGACCCCCTCGGATCCGAAGCTCAGACCACGGCTCAGAGCTCGGATCCAACAAGGAAGGATCCGACAGACTTTAAGGAAGAGTCGGAGCCGAAGTACCCGATATTGTCGGCGCCGACCCACCCCTGTCTCCAACGCTGCCCAGCTCCGAGCGCTCCGAACCCGGGAAGCGGGTCGGAGAAGGAGCTATCGGGGCAAAGAAGGGTGTTGAGCCCCCCCCCGGAGAGGGGGGGAGGCAGGAGCACTCCCATCTGCAGCTGGGCCTGGATGAACCTTCGCATCATCCGGTCCAAATCTGCTTCCGAAAGGCTACGGGTGGATCTTGACGAGGCCACTGAGGCTGCCAGGAGTGCCGCCTCGATGACCTCGACGGAGATCAGGACTCCTCCTCCTCGGGTCCCGGTGAGAAGCATGGAGACCGGAGCCGAGAAGGAGGAGACCTAAAAGCCCTGGAGGGAGAAGCCCGCTTAGCCGCGGGGGCCGAAGCACAGGCCTTGGCCTGCCGCTTGTAGTGCTTCTCCCTCCTTTTTTCTTTCCTGGCCTCCCTCTCCTCCAGCACAAAAGCGGGAGATTGAGTCCCGGCCGGGGGGAGAGAGACAGGAGTGGCCACCACCGAAGCCTGAGAGGAGGCCACAGAAGCACCGGAGGCCGAAGCCGAATCCGGGGGTAAGGGTCCCGCTAGGATCAGCTTCGACCTCCAGTCCTTCAGTGCCCTGGGGTTGAATGCCGCGCAGATAGAACACCCAGAGGAGAGGTGTTCAACCCCAAGGCACCGGACACACCGAGTGTGGCCATCCGCTGGGGAGAGCTTATGGCCACACTTGGTGCACTTAGAAAATATCGGTTTTGGGGCCTCAGACATATTAAACTAAAAGGTAAAACTCATTCAGTAGGCCCCAAACACACTAAGACACACACACACAGACTACGACCAACGAGGGGTGGGGAGGAAGAAAAATTTGATTAAAATTTAGTAAGGTTAGCTAAAATTAGGGTTATAACAAAAAGGAACCTAACCAACACAAAACACTCACACAAGTTTAAGGGAGAAAATGATGAAACAAGGACTTATCTGACCAATAGACCAGGAGCTCGCAATCTAGCTGCTGTTCAGAAGCCTGGCAAACTAGATCTGGGGTCAGCCAGGGTTGGCAGGGGATTATGGGTAAGGGGAGGAGCTAGGAGCTCGGATCTAAGCTTTGTAAAGTTGCCGGCACGGATCCGAGATCGGATCCATATCCCACAGGTTGCAGACCAAATGAAGTTAACTACTTCAGATTGTCCCTTACAGACAGGCACAAGAGTTGAGTTTAAGTGCGGTCCACCTGCAGGATTCGTGCTCTGTTTGCCATGCCTTTAGTGCATGGGTTTTGCAGGAGAGGTGTAACAAACTGATTTTGAGAATATTATTAAAACCTCAACTTGAGGTTGCATCGGATACTCAGCCGTCCAAAAAAATCTGATGACAAACTGGCATCTTTGTCGGCTTCACCTTTGGTGCCGACAAAGTCGAAATCAAAATCTTTAGATCCTTCAGAGCGGATTGTTGGCTCCGAAGAGACCTTTTCTCCGATGGCTCAATCTGTGCCTTCGGAGCTGTCCCAGACTCAAAAGAGATTGAGATCTTCTTCTTTGGACCCGGTGAGATCTGTGCCTCAGTCTCCGCTTTTGCAGTCAGTGGCAGGTAGTCACCAGTCCTCGGCCCACTCCTCTCGATTATCCAGGAGTTTATCGGATGATGATGTGGAGACAGTGGTGAAGAAGCTGCTCAAGACACGGGTATTTGCTAAATTGTTGTCGGGGCCACCCCAGAAGGAAGTGCCGCCATTGTCTGACCCAGTCCCTGTCTCTGTTCCTCCTCCCACTGCGTCCAGTTCGAAGCCGGAGTGAATGGAAATAGTAGTGGTGGATCCGTTGGTTCCGATGACCCTTGCCTTGTTGGTTCCGACATTCGGTCCGACCTTCTCGACAGCCTGCTCCATCGAGGTGTCTGGGCACCAAGACTTCCTCATCTGCTCTGTGGGGGTGTGGGGGGGGGAGTGGCATCAGACCCTTGTCCGATCCCGGTCTCCCTCTCGGAGCCTCGGCGCAGGTGAGTTCAGCTCCCACATCCGTCTCAGAGCCGTCGCCTTTGGTGCAGAGGTCTCCAGGCTCCTCGGAGCTGGAGTCTCCCTTTGTTCTGGATCGTGGGCCTTTGAGGTGATGAGGAGCGTGCTGTCCACTGAGACGGCCCTACCCCTCAGCTCCACTGGCTTCGTCCCCATCGATACCGGTGTCTGTCCTGGATCCTTCTCTCCCGTCCCAAGCGTAGGGAACAGATGCCCCAGGACACCACACAGGGCCGACCCCTCTTCTTCCGAGACCTCCCCTGAGCACACCTCAAAAGAGGTTCCCGGAAAAAAAAATGTAAGAGGAAACATGTGGCCTCCCCTGAGTCAGTCACCTCTGACACGGACTTTGATGACTCGAAAGGGTCCCCACGGTCCCCCTCTGAAGAGGTCTCATTCTCAAACATCCTGGAGATCCTTAAGTAGAGGGGAAACTGGAAGTCCCTTGCCCCTTCTGAGGACGAGTCTGTGTACCTGGATGCATTTGGTTCCTGACTTTCCACATCCTGGGCATCTCCGCCTTTCGACCCACTTTTGTCTGTAGTGAGTCAAAAGGCATGGAGTGCTCCAGAGACCATAAAGCCCGTACTGAGAAGGCCTAACAAATTCATGACCAGACAAGACCTTTCTCACCACAGGTGCATCAGGTGATACTATGGTGGTGGCAGCAGCCACCAAGAAGGAACTCTGAGACTTCCTCTTCTATCCATCCACCAAACAAAGAGTCTAGAGCCATGGATAGATATGGGAAGCATGTTTTCTCTTCAGCGGCCTTTACTTTTCGGTCACTGAACTATTTGACACATTTCACAAGACTTCAGAGGGATCTCCTTAAAGAGCTGGGAGATACCCTCCAGGCTCCTTCAGCTGAGGGAGCGGCTTCCGAGTCGGCTAACCAGCTAGTAACCCTAACCTCCTTTATCAACTCCTCCATGCGCTTGATTTGTTAACGCAGCAGATAGAGCAATTAAGGCTGCAGGCACAGGAGCGGCTCTTCACAGACATTCCTGGATGCGCCTTTATCAATTTGCGGAGCCCTTCAAGTCCTCCTTTCTGAATGCTCCCTTTGACGACTCAGCTTTGTTTGGGCCGCAAGTTTGAAAGACTCTTAGCAGGAGTGAACGAGATGGCAAAACTCTCTCTGCCATAGGAGTCTGTTTTTCCACTCCATCCCAGCCTTATCCCAAAGGCCAAAAGTGGCAAAATGTGGTTCCGTAAATCCCAGAGAGCTTCACCAGACACTCATGGAGATAATTCCGCCAGAGGCAGAGGGGGGAAATAACAGGAGATGCCAACCTCACGGCGGGGGGGTCCGCAACAGGGCGACAAGGATATGTTCTCTACTAGGCCCTTTCAGAATCCCTGAAGGATTGCCCAACTGCCCACCTCTGGAGGCAGTCTGGGGCAGAATATCACTGTACCCAAGAGCCTGGCAAGATATAACAGAAGATGAGTGAGTACGGTGCATAATATCCAGGTTTTACAAAATTCCCTTATCCCAAACACCCCCAAGAAGTCAAAAATCATCAATCCCAGATGTTCCACCCAATCAAGCAGCCATAGAAGTAAAAACTTTGCTGCAAAAAAAAAAGCCACTCAGGAAGTCTCCACAGACTAGATAGAATCCGGAACTTACTCATGGTTCTTTTTAGTTCCAAAGAAGACAGGGGACTGGAGACCTATCTTGGATTTCAGCAAGTTAAACAGGTCAGTAAAGAAGACCAAGTTCCAGATGGTGACACTGCAGTCCATTCTACCCTTTTTGGGTCAGGATGATTGGATGTGGACTATCGATCTCCAGGACGCATACTACCATATAAAAATGGACAGACTGTCCAGGAGACATTTACGCTTTCGGCTGGGAGCCAGTCATTACCAGTTCAGAGCCTGTCCTTTGGTCTCACCACAGCCCCCAGGGTGTTCACCAAATGCATGGCAGTAGTGACGGCTCACCTGAGACGTTTGGGATTCCAGGTGTTTCCTTATCTAGACTACTCGCTCCTCACTCCCACCACCAAGCATCATCTCTTAAGGGCCAGGAACCACACTGTTCACACTGGTGCACACCTAGGAATCGCAATAAATTACGAAAAATCTGCCTTGTTGCCCTCTCAGTGTATACTTTCATAGCTGCTCAACTAAATACAAGAGACATGATAGGCAAGCTCCCACAAGAAAGGGTGCTTGCCATTCGAGGTCAGGTCTCTCTCCTCTTGTCAAAGTCAAAGGTTCAGGCTTGATTTTTCCTAAAAGTCTTGGGTTTGATGGCAGCTGCCATTACTCTAGTGCTGTTTGCCTGTTGCCACATGAGGATTCTGCAATGGCTCCTCTTCACTCAGTGGTCGTATCAGGACTTACCAATGTCACATATGATCTTAATCACTGATGCTTGCAAGAAAGATCTACAGTGGTGGCTCCACTCTCCCCTAGTCACTCTAGGCAGACCCTTTGTAGCCCCTCATCTGGTAGCCACAGTTAACATGGACGCTTCCCAGATAGGGTATCGGGGGGGCATTACCTGGGATAGACAGTTCAAGGAACTTGGCAACCTCATGAGTACCATTTGCACATCAATGTCCTGGAGATGAGAGCAGTGTTATTAGCATTGCAAGCACTTCATGACTCTCTCCCTTTGGGCTACATAGCAATTCAGAAGAACAACATGTCAGTAGTGTGGTACATCAACAGACAGGATGGAACCAAATCATACCCCTTATGTCGGGAGGCCCTTCGAGTATGGCAAATGGGCGATCTCCTCTCAGCGTGTTCTGGTTGCAACGTACATTCCGGGAAAATCCACCGTGATAGTGGACAAGCTCAGCAGGGCAATTCTCATGCCCCACGAGTAGTCTCTGAAACAAGATGTGACGGATATAATCTTCCGCAGATGGGGCCAGCCATGCTGTGATCTTTTTGCCCCTCACCTAAACAACAAATGCAGCAGCTACTTTGCCCTAGCTCCCCCACCGGAACAGTCACCCAGAGATGCACTGGTCACAACTGGCCCCCCAGGATTCTTTACGCTTTCCCCCCCTTCCCTTTAATTTCAAAAGTTCTTCAGAAAGCAAAGCTGCTGAGTCGCAAGCTGATCCTCATTGCCCCGTACTGGCTTTGTCAGATATGGTTCGCATTCCTTTCGCATTACCTGAGAGAGGAGCCTTGGATTCTGGACCCAGTTCTGGACCTCCTGACACATCAGTCGGGTGCTCTTCATCCTTCCATTCAAACACTCAAGCTGACAGCTTGGTTTCTCCACTTCCAATCCTAGCCAGGCTCCCTAATATCTCACCTATGGTTCAACATATTTTAGTCTCTTCCCATAAACCAACTACTAGGAAACTCTATGCTAGTAAATGGAAGAGGTTCTCCTTCTGGGCCGAGCAAAAAGACATTGATCCCATTACAGCTCCAATTGCAAAAATCTTGGACTTCCTGGCAGAAACCTTCAAAAAAGGAGCAGCGGCTGCTACGATTCGTGTTCAGCTAGCTGCTGTTTCTAATTTTCATGTGGGCCTTCTAGGTTCTAACATCAAGTTATGTAAGGCCTTTTTGACAGGTGCTACACTATTAAGGCCTCCTATCCGAGAACCTCTACATCCTTGGAATTTAAATTTAGTACTAGCTGCTCTGATCCTTCCTCCCTTTAAACCAGCCATTTCTTGTCCTCTAAAGTTCTTATCATGGAAGAACCTCTTCCTGATTGCTGTTACATCAGCTAGGTGGGTTTCCAAGTTACAGGCACTTTCCATCCACCCGCCTTACATGATTTTTAACAAGGATAGAGCATCTCAGAGTTAATCCTTCCTTTTTACCAAAAGTCTGCTCAGAGTATAATTTGAATCAATCAATTGAACTTCCTGTTTTTTTTCCAAATTATGACAAGAAGGCAGAGTACAAATTACATCAACTGGATGTCCACAGGCAGTTACAATTTTATCTTCAAAGGACCAAGGACATCAGAAAATCAGATCAGCTGTTTGTATCCTTCCCTCAGAGCAAGCAAGACTCACCAGTTTCTAAAGTGACTCTTTCAAAATGGCTGTCCAATACTATTACTTATGCTTAGGAGTCTCGGAATGTGTCAGTCTTGGGAAAAGTGAGGGGACATTCCACTAGGTCCTTGGCTACCTCCATAGCTTTTCAAGCTAATCTTCCTTTAGATACTATTTGTGAGCAGCAACATGGGCTACTCCCCATACCTTCATTACTCATTACAAAGTGGACATGGCCTCTTGGAACAGGGTATCCTTTGGTTCCACGGTTCTTAAGTCTCTTTTCCAGTGAGCCACCCAGGATTTAGGTGCTGGGGATGCTGTTCCAACCAGAAAGAAGGAAGGCGAGATGGACAACATAACAAAGAAGTTATGTTCTTACCATAACATGCCATGTTTGTTTTCCTTTATCAAGCTTTCCTTCTTGCGTCCCTCCCTCCTTCCCATTCCTGGATGATGGAGAGGAATTTCCCTTTTTTGGCTGATCTGGCCGAGTTTCCTTTGCTTTTCAGCCTTTGGTATACTCCTTGTCACCATGGTTGTCCTGTTGTTGTCGGTACAAGGTGGCTTTATTGTTTAGTTACCTCTTTTATTGGGTAATTCATATTATTCCTATCTAGTGGTTAGTTCTCACAAACGATATCTGGGTAGCTACCACTATGCATGCTGGGATAAGAGGTTAGCCTCAAGCCAGTAAGGACTCTTTGAGCTTTAGAAGTGGCCGAGTCAGAGCTGAGATCGGCTCTGAACCCAACCAGAAAGAAGGAAGGCAAGATAAAGGACAACAAACATGGAACGTTATGGTAAGAACATAACTTCTTTTTATTCAAAGTATCTCAATCAATGCGGAGTAGTAATTTATGCCAAAACACAGTAATTTGCCAAAACACATGCAGTCGTCTTGCCTTATGCTTAATGTGCCCTTTTCTTCCCCTTCTGTTATATACGTTTTTCTCATTTAATCTCTGTTCATGCTCATTATACTTTCTAGTGCTCGTTTTAACTCTAGGCATACTCGTTTTACTTTAAACATGCTTGCTTTATCAAATAACCATGTTTCAAACATTTTGTTTGATTAATGAGCTTTTTTATGTTTCTCTTTTGCTTAAGGAACGTTTATGTGCTATTCATTTGCTTAGTAAAGTTTTGTGCCCTTGTAATGCTCCATTTTATCTCTTTCAATAAATAAATCTTTCGTGCGGACTTTCTTTACCTTTAGCTTGCTTCTCGCCCTCTTTTGCTCACAGTTCACTTAGTATGCCTTCATCGTTACCTCTGCACCTCGTGGCTCTGAAGAGTAGTCTTCACCATCTCGGTTTTCACACCATGTCGCTCACCATGTCAGGAAGAAACAGGTGAACGTTGTGGGTTCTTGTTCAAGCAGCTTTATTATAAACAAACACATCATAAATGAAGCTAAGTAACTTTAACTTGTATATAAACTAGCTGTCATGCACATAGATATTAACACTCTGGCTGCACCTTCAAAATGGCACTGAGGATAGCACATGCTTGGAATTTACTGTATATGCACTCACAGACTTAGAAATGCTTCTTAAAGGTACAGTACTCCTGTTAATTCTACACATATCATTCCCCAATGTACAATAACTGGGCTAGACTAGACAGAAATTATATTTCACAGGAATATGTGCATTTAATTGAAAGCTTCCATACACATTCAGAATCTATTTCAGATCATGTGCCAATAACCACCAAGATAAAAATGCAGAGTAATGAAGTTGAAGAGAAACACAGGTGTTTCCCTACTTATCGGTTAAAAAGAGAGGAATTTAAGAAATAGGTAGTGGAAATTATTTGAGTTATTAAGGAAGACACTTCTTCAGAACTTCTAGCTAACTAGTCAGTGGGATAAAATGAAAATGAAGTTTAAAAAACAGTAGAAATAAAAGAAAAATAATTATTTAGAGGGGCTGACAAAGGTTAAAATACTGTAGAATAAGGGGAATCTCACAAAACAAGAAGAGGCGCAACTGCAGAGTGCTTGAGAATAAATGAGTATCTGAATAAAATGCATGAGTTTAGAAAAATTGTTGCTAAGCAACATTTTTTTTTTGGAGAAGTCCAGAGCACAAAAACTTATAGCACAACTTATGCAATAGAAAGTAGAAAGGGTTGTTGTCAAAGTTAGGGAGCTTACAACAAGAAAAAGAACAAGGGATTCTTTAGATGCATTAAGGGGTGTTTAGGAAAATTTATGAAAATTTGTATAAAGCAGGGAAATGTGGAAATCAAGAAAGAGTACAAATGGATGAGAGTCAACAATTAAAATTTAAGGTAAGAGGAGAGGAGATAAAAACAATGACATATAATCAATCTACAGGAAAGTCTCCAGGAATAGATGGTATTCTTGTGGAAGTCTGGAAGCCAGATGGGAAGAATCTGGAAGGTTTTGTTTAACAGTATTTTAAAAGGAAGGGAAGCACCGACATCCTGAAAGAAAGCTGTAACACCTAAAGACGATAAAGAACCAGTTTCATATAGGCCCATTTCAATTTTAAACTATAACTATAAAATGTTTATGTCCATAACAGCTAAAAGAATGGAAATGGTATTGCTAAAATTGACAGGCATGGATCAATGTGGTTTTGTGGAGGGGAGACTGACATCTGACAACATTAATAGAACAATGATGAAGAAGAGTGCAAGAAAATACTGCTGTTGTTGGTGAGTCCAGATGCAGAAAAATTCAAGAGAGTAAACTGGGATTTTACGAATATGGCAATGGAAGCATTTGCATTCCCTGATACAATAATAAGGTTAATTAGGAGGACAAAAGAGGGTTTGGAGGCAAAAATTAAAGCGCGAGGGTTACTCTGTGACAAGTTATGTCTGAAGAGAGGAACTAGAGAACAGTGTCCTCTTTTCCCCTTTACTATTTGTGTTATATTTAGAGCCATTGGCAAAAAAAATAACGGACTCAGAAATTCAAGGTTATAACTGGCAAGATAATTATGAAAAACATTTTTTTTCATATGATAGTATTTTTGTACATGATAAAACCAGAAAATAACATCTCAGTGTTGTGGAACATTCTGAGGCAGTTTCAAATCTTTTTAGGGTATACAATTAATGAATATAAAACAAAGACTATAGCTATAAACTATGTAGCCACACATGAACTAGTTCAGCAATAACCACATTTACGGGAACACAATAAAATGAAATATTTAGGATACAGATTAAAAAGGATTATGTTATGGCAGCTAGGCATATGTGGCAAAAGACCAAATAAAAGATAATACAAAAATTGAGAAACTGGAAGCTCTTGGTTTTGGATATGGATAGCAAAATACAAACAGTGAAAATGGTTTTAGTCGCTTTTGTTTTATATACAGGTCAGGTATACTTTTAACAAATCAGAGGAGAGGCTGTGGACAGTAATTAATAAAAAGTTGAGATTTTCTCTCGGAGGGGAAAAGGGTAAGGGGCAAGTAGGATAAGTTGATCCTTCCACTAGAACAAGTTGGTTTAGAGTACCTGATTTGAAGGGATATTTTACAGCTACACAGTTAAGGCTAATACACATAGCACAAGGAGACAGCTATAATTCAAAGTGGAGGGAGGAGAATGAAGCAGGGGGGATCTTCACGATATAAGGTGTATGTGTGGCTTTGGAGGAGAACAGCAACTGCCATACAGAATACTGTATTCAAAAAGAAGCACAAAATATTCTAAGAACTAAGCCAACATGAGAATGGAGAAAGTAGATTTTGCCAAAAGGGATGACTACAATTAGGGGTGAACAGAATACAAGAAGGGTCTGGAATTTACTGGAGAAAACTGGCAAAGGATCCAAGGTATCAGGGGGAAATAAAGAGGGAAATGTAACAGAATGAGAAGATGCCAAAAATAAATTTGGACTGTAGACTAGAAATTGCCTTCCCTATCAGCAATTAATATCAGAGTATAGGCAGTGAGAAAGTGATAGGGGAGCCCTAAGTGAAAGTCCTGTTCTGGTAAAGTTTTGAGCTGAATCTAGAACAGAGACTGCCATTAAAAATAATAATTAGTACAGCATATAAAACATTGCATGGCAACTATAGGACTCAATCAGGGGAGGTTAGAAAAGATTGGGAAGTGTGATTTGATAAGCAATTTACAAGAAAACAATGGAAGGATATACATATGGCTCCCAAATATGCAACAAAGTCTAGAAGATGTAGGATGTTTGCTCAGAAGTGTTTGCATAAGTATTTTTTATACCCCAAGCAGGCTGCAAATAATTTTTCCTCAGGTAGGTGGTAAATGATGGAGCTATGATGGGGAAGAAATATTTTACTGGGAACATGTTTTAAGAGTATAATGAGTTGGTAGATTTTAAAAATTCCCTAGAGACTGCTTAATCAGCAATATTGGGTGAGCAAATGGGTGTAACTAAAGAAATAATTTTTTTGACATGGGCTAGAGGATCTGAATTGCCTTGACATTGCAAAGCCTTATTAAGTTTAAAACTGGTGGCTGCAAAAAAGCAATTACTAGAAAATGTAAATTAAAGCCTAAACCAACTGTATTTGAAGTAGTGAATATTATAACATAAAAACTGGAAGTGGGATCTTTAGAAATGAGTAGGAGCAAATTACACTGAAAAAACTGAAATTGTGGGAATAATAGTTATTTACTTTATTGGCATTTGATTACTGGGAAAGTCCACTGGGCCAAAGAGCCTATTTTCAGCAGAGGCCCAGGAAGAAAAGATCCAAATACACAACACAAAGTTGAACAACTTAAATTTAAGTAAAGAGGTAGGCAAGCATCACAATTCCTATACATATAAACTCTCTTTCGGCTTTTCCTGGTTACGGGCTGCCATAGCGGAACTCCGGTCCACTAATGATTGGCAGTGAATTTTTATGGTATCGAGTTACCAGCCTGGCACCCAACCATCAACGAAGGCACACCCACACAGGCCCACACCTCTTTAAATGCCCGCATGTCTTTAAATTCACTCGACCGCTCGGAGGACAACATATAAGAAATAAAATTCAAAAATACACACAAAATACACACATACAAAGAACTTTACAGTACTGACAGGATTATTCATAAGATAATATGACTATAGGCAGTTATGATCACTTTTGACACAGAGTCTCAGTCACAGACTGGACAAAGGGGTAGAGGTTGCAGATGGGGAGTGAAGGAATTGAAAGAGGTCAGGTCTTGAAAGAAAGGGATGTGGAGCAGTTACAGCTCCAGTTGGAAGATAGGTAGTTGTGTAAAGAGAGTATGAAAGTAGCAATGTTTGGGTTAGATCGGAGAGTCATAGGAAGAGAGTTTCACTTCTTGCCAACAGTATAGAAGTATAGAAGTTTGCCAGTTGTACATTTTAGTTTATAAATCTGTAGTGGATGTTGATTTTCAGACCCAAGTGATCTTTTGGGTAGGTAGCTGGTGAAAATAAAGGAAAGGTCAGGACATAGTGAAGTTTGTATATAATTTTGTCTGCTGTCATTAGTTGAATGTAGGAGAGATAGTGTGGTAGTTCTAACCAATTTAGAGAATGTAAAGCTGCACTGTAATGGGTGGAATAGGAGGCATTTGTTGCGACTTGAGCAATTTTATTGTAGCAGGTTTCTAGTTTGGATTTTAGATCAGACGGTAGGTTTGTGAGTAGTGGAGCCTCATAGGTCAGAGAGGGTAGAAGATGCGTGATGGCTAGGGTCTTTTTTGTAGTGCGGATGAGAAAGTGTGTGTGTCTGTATAGTAAGCCTAATTTTTGATGAGATTTTTTGATGTTGTGTTGGACAAAGATCAAATTTGAGGTGTTCATCTATTGCAACTCCTAGCAGTTTAGTATGAGAGATGATTTCAATTGTTTTGTTGTGGGAAAGTATAGTATTGTTTTTTAGGACTGAGAAATGAGTGATTTTTGGTAAGCCAGTTTTTAATGGAAGAGAATGTTAGTTGAGTAATGTTTTGGAGCTAGGAAGTGGAATCAGCAGAGGAGGAGGAGTGAGGTATAAGAAAAGGCAAAAAATTATCAATTTATGTTATGTTGGTTTAATGGGAATTATACAAAAGAATATAATAATGCATATTGTTTGCAACTCAGAATATGTTAATACGGTTTGTTTTCTTTTAGATAAATATATGTTTTTCTTTTAAATAAATATATATCTGTCTACATCTTATATGAAATTCAATAAAGGTGTTAAAATAAAAATAACTGTATTCGCTTCACCTATTATCACTCATTATAAACGTGTTGCTTTTAAGCAATTCTAAACATCTAGACTATGAAATGAAGAGGTGTATCATTTTTTTTTTTCAAATAAAAGCACTGAGATTTCTAAATGTTCACCAAGACTGTAACTCAGGTAAAATAAAGGCGTGACAAGTTTGATGAATACATGGCACTGGTAGATGACAGTCCTATCTTTTAAATAGAGGAGGATACTGCCTGTGGATATGTAGAGTCTGATGCAATGGGAGTCAAAGAAATACACAGAAAACAAATTAATGAAAAATTAATTACTTCTCCAGGTACTTAAAGAAAACAGGCATGAATGTGTTTTACTTGTATATACAATTCATCTACATTGGATATTTGTTCAGCTTTTCCTTAACAAAAAATAAAACTTCATTCTAGTAATTGAGGTTAGCAGCATCTTCTGTCAGTGTATTTGTTATTTATTATGTCTACTGACACAATAAATTGCCAGAGATGGGTTAAATGTCTGCCAGAACTGAAAAAATATATCTACTGAAGTAAAAGAATACATTCACTTTCAGGATTTTTTGATTGGAGGTATAACGGTGCAGCTGTCAGTGGAAATATGGCTCAACTACACTCTTGTGGAATTTATTTCCTTAAAAGAAATTTCAGGAAAAAGCGGAAGTTCTGCAGCTAGAAATTTATTTCCTCCTAGCAAGTGGATTCACTGAAAAGTCTTAAGAGATACATTTGCTGCATTCATGCATGTTCCTAAGAAAGAACACTGAAGGTGTTTAACTCTTACTCTTCTTGAAGAGGGCAAAAACAAAGTAGCAACAGATGCAGAAATATTCAATAGGTATTGCCAGCCCAGAAAGACTGTCGCATAGACCTTTTTTATACAAGTAGACTGTCTTTCAAAGTCTACAGCTGCACAAATTACTGAGTTGATTAATAGAGGCCACATATGTGAATAAGGAGAGTTGAATTATCTCTTTAGAAAAGAGAATAATTTGTGGTAAAATAAATAATGAAAGAGGGCCTAGTGTCTAAGAGAGATGAACCTAATCTTATAAAAAAACTACAGATTTTTACAGACCAAGTGATACTACTACATCACAGCTAAAATCATTAGTCGGGGGAAAGAAGGTACAAGTACAACTCAAAATGATAAAAATGGTAAATACAGGCAGAATGTGTTGTAAAAGAAATGAATAAAAAAAGACAACCAAGATGCAATATATTAAAACAAAGGAAGGATCTAAGATGGAGATCACACTGGTTGCAACACTAATTCAGGCTTGCAAAAGATGTGAATGTAAGCATCACAGGAAAAGATGTCCTACTTTTAATGAAGCCGGCAGCACCTGTGATAGACAATGGGCATTTTGCAGATATCTGTACAAGTGCGTGTAAAAATAAACTGCAATCTGAACAAAAATTTCAAAATTAATTACTTGTGGGCACTGCTGAAGTGGAAGTACCTGATAATGTGAAGTGTAAAAATGTATCCGAAGTGCAAGATTGGCTACAGTAAAGAAATACTGAGATATATGTACAGAGTAATAACATATTGCTGATCTGAAATATACTTAGAGCTGTATGCACATCATCAACCTATTTCAACAACAAGATGACATAATCAGGTCAAAAACTTGCAAGTCAGAACACTCATACAAAGTTTTTTCTTTTTCTAACCATTGAATTTAAAGATGCGAATACTAATGTTATGAGTTGTGTTATGTGAAATGCTAAGAACTGTAAAATAAAAACAGTATAAAAGCAAAGACTGCAATGTTTTATAATCTGTTGCTAGAAAAACAAGTCTTGAAAGAAATGTTATAAGTACGACAACTATGGCTTTTGAACAATGAAAGAAGAAAGACTTTAAAAGCCTCTGTTCTTCTCTAAATGTAAACACCAATGTGCTGAAGTGTACAGAAAAGTCCATGCATTAAAACAGACATTAAAATCATACAGTCAGTAAACAATCACAATTGATCAAATTCTAGCTATGATTACATAGAGAAATATTTACAGAAATTCAGTTACTACAACTAAGTATTTGAGTAGCTGTATGCTCTCTTCACTGTTCTGCAGTTCATATTATGCAACCAAAACAACATCAGGTAAGTTAGATAGCTATATAATGACTGGTTAGGTAGTTACTTTCTCTTAGCAGTTCACTTACTAAAACTTAATTTTCAATACTTGCAGATTTATTCACTGTCCATCAAGAAACTGCTGGTAATTTGTAATATATTTAATTATTCTCCTTGCTGTACATTATGCAACATATACTAACAATCAACCATGATCACACTGACAAGACTTCTGTACTGTATAACAATGCAAGCAAGTTTTGCTCATTATCTAATATATATATATATATATATATATATATATATATATATATATATATAAATAAAATACTGCAAGGTACCAGTCTTCGGTATTTTATCAAAGCATGCTTTATATCTTATTTATTTTTATTTATTTAACATTTGTTGACCAGGCTAGTCTAGCTGGATACATGTCCATTTTCAGTACAGGCCCCGGGAGAAAAGCTCCAAAAATAAAATAATACATACATTAAAAAGTAATTGCAGATAAAACTTACAAAAAAATAAAAAAGCAGTTTTTGCAAAAAAAAATTTTTTTTTTTGTATATATAAAATGCATTAGATTTAGCAAGGATAGAATTAGCAGTAAGCATGAATGGGTATTGTACATGAGATACAATATCGATGTATACATACATTTTATCTATAATAACATGGTATTTTGATTCTTAAGGTAAAAATTATAGAGTTAGGAGTAGTTGTTAGTTTAAAAGGAGAAAAGTTAGTCAAGGTTAGTACAGGAGCATAGCCAGTGTGGCTTAAGAAATAGCTTTAGATTATTTTTAAAGAGTGAAAGAGAAATTTGTGTTGCGAGTTCGGTGGGTAGTACATTCCATAGCTTTCCTACAGAGTTACAGTACAGGGAGTCACCTGCTGAGTGATTGGATCTTGAAGTATTGATCAACAGTTTATCTGAGGAGCGTAGGTTCTTATTATTATTATAAGGTGCATAGGAGTGTTGGTGGGTTTATACAGGGCATTGTGGACTATGGGTAGCTGTAGAAAGTGAAGCTGGTTCTGAAATTCTAGCCAGTCTAGTTGTTTTACAGACCGTGATGAGTTCTGAAAGGAGTGCCTGTGGCAAATCTAGCAATATTATTATAGGATTTGGCCAGTTTGTTGAGGTTGTTTTTAGAAAGGTTAGTATATATAGGGGAGGCATAGAACAGAGTTGAGATTAAGTGGGTTCTGGCAGTAACAGTCCTAGCTACTGGAGTTAGAAAGGGCTTAATTCTGTAAAGGCATCCCAGTTTTTTGTTCACTGATTTTATTGTGTTGTTTATATGGGTATCAAAGTTGAGGTTGTTGTCAATTGTTATTCCTAAGAATTTACTGGTTGGGTCGGGAGAAATGATAGTGCCATAATTTGATAGAAGTGTGAGATGGATAGGAGTGGATTTTCGGGTAGGTGTGAAAAGTAACAGTTTAGTTTTTTGGGGGTTAAGGAGGAGGCAGCGGTTTGAAAAACATTGTTCTACAGTATTGAAAGCTTTTTGGGTAAGAGATTTAAGTTCAGTTTCAGAGGTGGCTGTACAGATAAAAGTAGAGTCATCTGCGTATTGAATGCAGGTGGTATGTGGTATTGCTGATTGAAGGTCATTAATATAAATGGAAAAAAGGAGTGGACCTAAAATGGAGCCCTGAGGAACACCGAGGGAGATAGGAAGGTTATTAGTTTATTTTGCCAAAGTACCGCCTGCTAACGGTTTTCAAGGTAAGATTTGAACCAATTCATGGCTTGGGGATCAAGTGAAAGGGATTTCAGTATGTGTAGGAGGAGTTGGTGATTAACCATGTCAAAGGCTTTCGATAAATCAATGAAGACTGCAGAGGAAAGAATATTATTGTTACGGTTTTTGTTGATGGTGTCTGTGAAGGATAGCAAGGAAGTGGTGATACTGTGGAAAGGTCTGAAACCATGTTGACAGTTGCCAAGTAAGTTGTAATGGAGAAGGTGTGAAAGTAGTTGCTTATGGATGCATTTTTCCATTATTTTTGCAAGGGGAGATAGCAGGGCTATCGGACGGAAGTTAGAATACCCATTGGAGTGTCCCCCTTTATGTAGTGGAATGATATTGGAAATTTTCCAGATAGATGGGATAGTTCCTTCATTTATGGTTCTGTTGATCAGAATAGAAATGGGGTAAGCTGTGGCTTTATCTCCTTTTTGCAGGAATTCTGCTGGGAGTTGGTCAGCTGAGGGGGTGGTAGGTTTTAATTTTAGGAGAAAGGAATAAATGAAGGAGGTAGACACTGGTTGTAAATGAAATGGTGGAGGTGGGATAGTGGTAGAAGTAGGCAGATTTGAGGTATCAGAAGAAAGATGGCTAGCAAGATTTTGGATAGCATCAGTGAAGAAAGAATTGAAGGCATTGGCAGTTTGTAAGGGATTGTTAGGGTTAGAGACGAATGGGTTGGGAGTGATTGATTGACCTGGGTAAAGAAGTTTGTTAATGCTAGTCCAAAATTTTTGTGGTGCCTTGTGGTAGGTTTGCTGTGTTTGAAGGTAAAAGTTCTTTTTGTCTAATAGGATGGCTTTTTTTGTGTTATTTTATGTTGTTTAAAGGTTTGGTAACCTGAAGGAATTTTAGTAGAGCACCATTTTGCCCAGGATTTATTTCTAAGACGGATTTTTTGCCAAGTATTATTGGTGAGCCAAGGTGCCGGTTTAGTTTTATTTCTAACTGAGCGTGATAGGATTGCTAGGAATATTGTATTGAAGTATTCTATGGCTTCATTAAGTGGAAGAGATTTTAATGGTGACCAATTACATTGTTTAAGTTCAGTTTGGAAAAGTTCTGGGTTAAAGTGCTTTTTCATGCGTATTGTTCTATAGGAGAAACGGAAAGTTAGGTTGGTCTTATGTCTGTTTATATCTTATGTCTATAGGTTAGTGAATGGTCACTGAGATCATCTGAGAGGGTACCTGCTTTATACGTTTGATGAGGACTATTAGTAAGTATCCAGTCCAAGGTACTTTCTTTGTTGTTGGTTCTATTAGTTCTGGTAGGGGAGTTAATAGTTTGTGTAAAGCCATAAAGGTTAATATGGGTGGTTGGGTATATATTACTACAGGTCATCCAGTCTACATTGAAGTCTCCTAGGACTATGGTTTCTTGTGGGAGGTTGGTGGAAAGCAAGTCAAGGATATTTTCAAGTGTATTGATGTTATTGCCTGGGGGAAGGTATATACAGATAATGTTTATGGCCTTATGTGTGTTGATTTGAAGTTTAGTGATAAGAATTTCAGCAGTATTGTTTGATGGTGGGTTAACATTTAAAGTAGTAACCTGTAGCTCTGCTTTATAGAGGATTGCTACCCCTCCTCCCTTTTTGGTTGTGCGGTCTAGTCTAATGATATTATAACCTGGTGGGGTGATTTCATTGTCCTTAACAGTAGGTTTAAGCCAAGTTTCAGATAAGCATAGGATGTCAAATAGGTGGACATCTAGAAGGGCATGAAGTTGAGCAATTTTATTGCCAATGCTGCATATATTGAGGTGAGCTATAGATAGTGAGTTAGATGGTTTAGTGGTTGGGGTATTAGTTTTATTTGGGTTGCAGCCTGGAGTGTTAAGGGTATAGTTTGGGCCTGGGTTAGGGTGAATGTCCCTATCTAGTATTAAGTGTAGGAGTATTATGTGTTTAGGGTTGAGAGGTTTATAATAAAAGCCAATTACTTTTCTAGCATTTTGGTTGGAATACTTAATATGAGTTACTCTATGATATTTGGAAAGTAGGTAGCTGGGTTTGGATATGAGGTTAAGAAATGTTGGATAGATAGTTAATGGTGGTGTAGAAGTGTGTTTAGAGAGGAAGAGAAGCGTAGAGTATAGTGGTTGTTCGTAGGAGGTTAAGAGATAGGCAGTAGTTAGTGAAGGTAAGAGTGAGAGTAGGAGTAAGATTTGTAATTGGTATGGGATAGTTGGTGTAGACATTATATTTGTTTGAGAAGTGGGAAAGAAAAAGCAGGTTAGGAGAGTTATCAAATAGGTAGGGTGTTGCCACAAGGAGGGTTAGGAGGTGAGGTAAAAGAGGGTGTGTTGAGGTAATGGTGGTTGGTGGTGGTAATTATATGAATAGTTTGATTGGTGTGAAATTATGTTACTATACTTAGTATTGTCTATGTACTATATCTCTGCTTACTCTGTACCTCTGCAGTTGGTTGTGGATGAACTGAAAAATCATGGTGAGGAGAACAGCAAAGCGCTGCAAAGCTTGATAAAACCCAGTCAACAAAGCTTTAAATAAATAAAATCAATCAAGTATCTCCAGCTGCATTCTGTATTCAAACCTCTAGGTTTCAGAACAGTACATTTCAAATAAGAAAGCTTTCCTTAATTAACAACTGAGACATCCTTCTGTAAATATTAGGAACACTTTTCTAACACAGTAAGCAGCCTGTTAACTAAAATTTTACATAATGTACAGTACTAAAATGAAGAACCAGTGGGCTTTCCTATCCATTATTTCGATATCCCTGATATGTTCTTAGAATTATACCTTAAAATTTCATAGTAGTTAAACTTGTATAAAATAAATTGCATCATACCAGAGCATTAACAACTGAATGACTATTACAGTTGCACATTTCCCTCCACCTCTATACCCAACATTCACCAATATAGATATACCAGAGATATGTCTCGCCTCTCCCAAAATACCTTCAATGACATCCTGCAGGAAACAAACTGGAGCCCACTGACATTTCTTCTACTTAAAGCTGTGGAATTATTTAATTCCACATTTCTCAGGACTCTAAATAGTCTTGCCCCTCTCACACTAGAGAGAGTCAAAGCAAAACCTGCTTGCTGACTTGCAAAGACCACAAAGCAAGTCATGTCATCTAGGGACAAAGCTTGGAAAGCCTGGCAAAAAAACAAAACACCTTCCAATCTCATGCAATACAAACAACTTCACAATCAGGCTAAATGCTTAGGTGTCAAAAACAAAAAAGAATACATCCAAGCTATTCAAGACAAGCATAAACAAAATCCCAAGAAATTCTGGGGAGCAATCAACTCCCTACTACACTCAGGAACTAACAATACCCCATGTCCAAACCCAGGTAAAACTCCCCCTGAACTGGCCTAACTCTTCAATACATATTTTATTGACACCATCACCAAACTTAGTACCACCTTCCCAGCCATCAACCCAGACCCACTGGGAACACCATCAGCACATAACCCTTCAAATCCCCTACCAATCACATCAAAAAACCCATCAAAAGCTGTTTGCCCTATATAGGCACATGTATTTCCTCAGTTTCTCTGCCAAAAAGCCCTTGGTCTCATCCTTCCTACTTCCAACTCCTGTATGGTGCCCCCATCCTCACCAACCTACAATCCTCCTTAAAAAATAAGCTTGACTCTTGCTACAACAAAGTCGCTAAATTTGCTACAAACACAAAATATTCTACCCACCACTGCTCCTCACTGCATCAACTAAATTGGCTAGAATCCCCCACCATCTTACTTACCTACAATTAACTACAGCCCACAAGATAATCTTCCAACCTGAAATCTGCCCTTCCCTCTCATCCATGCTGACCATGTACCACCCCAATCACCACCTCAGGTCTGAAAACAAAATGTTATTGTCTATCGAGAAACCCAAACTCTCAGCTGGCCAAATGCTGTTCTCTCAAGCTGTCTCCAAGTTATGGAATAATCTTCCTCCTTCACTCAGAACAAATCGGTAATCCTGCTTCCTTTAAAAAATCCCTTAAATTACATTTTCCTCCCACTGGCTATGCTCCTGTACCCCACCAAATAATCCCAAACACCTGATTTCCCACTCTAGAACCTCAACCTCTACCAATCTTTTAAAAACATTCCACTCTTCTTCTCTGTACCATTCTGACTCTTTTCTGTCACCTTGACTGACCATTTCTGCTATTACTTTTCCTCTCACGTGACAGCAGTACTATGTATTAACATATTTTACTCTTGCATGTAGTTAAGGATCTTTGTATGTAACCAATGAAATGACATTATTGCTAAAATTGTCCTATGTTTCAACTTTGTTTTTACTTTTGTATGTATCAATATTGTTTTCAACTTTTGTATGTAATAATGTGGACCTTTTCTCTCTGGGCCTCCACTGAAAATGGGCTCTTCCTAGGCCCAGTGGACTTTACCAGTCAACAAATGCAATAAATAAATATAAATACATTTTATACACACAGTACGTAAAAATCAACTGCCAATCATTAGCAGACCGGAGTCCCGCTGTGACGACCCCTAACCGGGAAAAGCCGAAAGACACAAACAAACATTTTATACACACTGAATATTTATCAAAACCAGCTGTAACAAAACTGCATTACCTATTGTGACCAACAGGTGGGAACCAACATTTAAATACAAAGTTCTTTTCTTTCAATAGCTGCACTTTACAAAGCAGATTTTTCTCAAACAAGGCCTCTGAAATTATTTACTGTGAGCCATCCATAAACACCTCTCTCTCAGAGCATGTAAACCATAAAAACTAAGAAAGAAGGGAATAAACCAGGAACCACGGTGACATCACTTGTACATAGTGTTTCATTTTAGTTATGCTAGAATAGGAATTTTTTAATTTGTAGAGCTGGTTTGTTTAGGACAAACCATCCAAGGATATACAACCACCAGCAGATACCTCATTTTTTGCTATTATAGTATAGAATGTTACAAGTAAGAAAGATTACCAAGCTTTGTTCTGTGTAATTGTTATTATCCTATAACACAGTAAAAGTGATCTCCATGTTAACAACTGGCTTTAAAATGTTTTTTACGCTATAACAATCGTTATATGACCTGTAATGTGTTTTAAAACAAGAAAAGCAATAACAATTTTATTTGGAAAAAAAATGAAGCAGATTTTTCTAATAGTTTGGGTCATGTGGCAAGTGAGAAGCTAGGAATGATAAAATAAACTCAAGTTCAAAATCAGTCATAGTGCCAAATACTGTGCAATGCTACAATAGTGATATTCTACAGACTATCAAATTTTTCACAGGCTTATGATGCTTGCCAAAAGAATACCACTAAAGACTGATGTATGCTGCTACAAAAGTGTCTGTAGCATTCAGAAGTAAAGCTGAATATGAAAGGAAGAGAACAGAAAACCTAGATGTCATTAAGATGCAATTAAAGTCAACAGAATGGGTAAACAATTTGGTCACTGTTGTGAAGAGAGACAATATACACATTTGTATTTATCTGCAAAACCTGACAAAAGTGATTAAAATAACAAGAACATTACCCAGTGATGACAGAAATTGGCATTCTTTGTGCCTGCTTCAGCTATGTTTTTTTTTTTTTTTTTTTTTTTTAAAGTCTGTGCAAGATGCAAATCAGGGTTTCTGGTAAAGTACACAATGCAAGCTCAAAATTGTGTACATCCAATACCTTGTTATCAATATGTAGACTACTTATACTGTTAGTTGCTATTTTTTCAGCATAAGAGGTGTACAAAGATTAGCTTTTCAAGCAGGTGAAGGCTTGAAAGGTAAACATAACCGATGACATGTTCATGTAAATCACTCATAAGAATAGCATAAAAAGAGACTGACACAGCATCTGAACAAATTAAGACAGCAACATTTCAAGCTTAATAAAAGCACATGTAAACCAACAGTTGAAATGTCTAAAATACTCGGGGAACATGTCAGAAGGTTGGAAACCTGATGCAGAAAAAAGAAATCTAAGCTGTTCAGCAAACACAAAAGCAAAAGGCAAGCAAGAACTGCAAAGGATTCAAGGAATCAGTATTTTTGCACAGCTTGGAAAATTCAAGTATGGTGCTAAGGAGCCAAGTATGCCCAATTATCCCTCCCATGCCGTTACTGAAAATGTAATGTTAAGAAATCAGTAGTCTTAAAGGGAATATTCTACTAATTACATTTTAGTAAAACTGGAAGAGCTGAATGAATAAACAGAGGAATAAAGAGAAAGAACACTTACAGCTGCCAAGAAGACTCCCAGACAACTGGAGAATTGCTGCATGTGGCAGGTCATGCAGAATTACAGAATGATAAAGAAAAGCAAGGGAGAGGTACAGTCACAACACAAGATGGCATACATTGGACAATAAGGTTATGAAGATAAATGATACTCTTATAATGTCAAAAAAATGACTGTAGGAAATAGAACACTCTCTTAATATTCCAGTGAACTGGTGAGTGTCCAGAAAATGGAGGGAGCCTTGAAAAAGCAGATGTTGGAGATGAAGGCAAAACAGAAGGGCATTATTGAGAAAATAACGGAGCTGAGGTTAGAGCTCCTAGAAACAATCTCAATTTTGCAAATACTGTGCAGAAACCAAAAGGCAAACATCCCAATGGACAGGCTTAGTAGAGGAAGAATTACTAATTTAAGAGCACACAGGACATTCATCCCAGAGGACAAACAAGGATGATAATTAGGCCGTAACTGGTAAAATTTTAATCTTATTTATTAAAGGCAAGTGTCCTATTTTCCTTTGGAGAAAGGGTCAGAAGTTACTGTATGGAGAAATGAGGATCGTTGTAGACAACTACCACTCAGGGGCTACCAGCCAGAAGCAGAATAGGATTATTCCAGAAATGAGACACTGAAGGGAGAAGTTTCAAGACTCTGTACCCTGCAAATATCAGGATATTTTTGTGGTGGGGACTAAAAACCCTACTGGATGTAGTAAAAGCAGTTTGTAAAATAAGCAAGCACAGAGTGGGAGACAACATTGAAGATATCTCAGATCATGGAGAAAGGGAAAAGGACAATGTCTCGACTCACCTGTAATCACCTATAGGAAAAACGTCCCTGAAGCCTTCTCCTTTGTTTAAAAGAAAAAATGGATAAAAAGTAGAAAGATACACAAATTCTCTAGAAAAGCTAGATTAGTTATGCTGGATGTTCATCTAACAATGCTAAATAAGATGATCATGCAGGAAAAGGAGTACTAAATTTTCAGGTCTCTCTAATCTAGGATGAAGGCCAAAAGTCTTTCAAATGTGAAAATATACAGTAGGGAAGAATTTTCTGTTATAATTTTCTTTTTCTTTCTGTAACAGCTGAAATGTTGAGCCAATATATTTTCATTTATCAAATGAAGGTAAGAAGATCTGGGGATGGGAATGTATGCTAAATACACAAGAGTAGTTCACATGTTTTATAGGAAATATGCAGATAATCAGTCAGTCTTCACAGAGATATGTGGGTTTCTGTTGCAAGACCTTTTGATCCTCCTCTCCAATGACCCCTTCAGTTTTACTCATCATAGCAAACAGAAAGAACCTGTAAGGTTTAATTTTGTATACAAGAGGATAGATTTATAATAAAACAGAGGTTTGGTCAAGTGGTATTATATAATTAGATTCTAATAAAGGGAGAAATCCCAAATTAGTGGAGAAAAACATTCCAATAGGGTTGGGATTTTTAGATGAGAAAACAGATTTAAAATAAAAATGGATTTTGATAATGGGCTGGCAAGGTGATATTGTATACCATAATTAGATTTTAATAAAGGGGGAAATCCCAACTTAAAGCAGAAATGCACTATTAGTAATTCTGAAGGAGAGAAAGGATCCAGTGAACCCTAGCTCATGCACACAAATATCCGTTTGAACTAGGACTAGAAAATATTTATGACAATCATGGTGAGGAAAATAGCAATGGGTTTGGGAGCTTGACAAAACCTGGATCAATGTGATTTTTATAGATGAAAACCAGACATTTGATAATATAAATAAAACATTAATAATACAATGGAAAGCACACAAATTATACAGATACACAGATGTTGATTAGTTTAGATACAGAAAAAGCATCTGATGGGGTAATTTGTAGGGGAGGGGTCTATATCAAGTGCTTATAAAAGTTTTGTCCTTCACCAAAAAACAGGCGGACTTAAATTGTGAAAGTATATGATCAGACAGGAGCCTATATTAAAGTGATGGGGAAATCATCAAGAGGTACAAGACAGGGGTGACCTCTTTCTCCCCGCTTTTATTTACATTATACACTCAGCCATTGGCAATTACACGGTTATAATTATATGCCTACCGAAAAAAATAATAATTTGCAGATGATGTTATATTGCGTCTCATAACCCCTTATGGGGACATACCCAAGGTATTCAATATACTGAATTAACATAGCAAGATTCCAGGTTGTAAAATTAATGAAAGGAAACAATCTATTCATACAATTATGCCCCAAATTATGAGCTACTTACTGTAAGAGCACCCATTCCTACAGGGGAATTATAAAATAAGGTATTTTGGAATATGGCTGGGAGTGTACCCTGCACAGGCATTACAGGGCACATGGAAGGACACTATACTTTAACACTTTATAGTTGCTCATCTTCTTGTTCTACAAGATTCCCCATATTCTGTAATATACTGTTTGTTAGCCCCTCTAAATAACTTCTGTAACTTTTCTCCCCCATATATCTCATGTGCTCTTATTCCTAGCAGGCTTTTTAACCACCAGTGTCATTTTATCCCAGTCACTTGCTATACCTTCTGAAGAAATGTCTATATTCCCTAATAATGGTCAAATCATTTCCACAGCCCCATCCTTAATTTTCGTTCTCTGGGAAATGAGTGGGAAAGTGCCAGTGTCTCATTTTTGCTTACTTATCCTGCATCTTTACCTATATTTTTATTGGTACAGGATCTGAAATAGTTATTGGATGCATTATTAAAGCTTTTAAGACTATGATGTTTGCAGATGACATTGTGATCTGTAGTGAGAGTAGGGAACAGGTGGAGGAGACCCGGGAGAGGTGGAGATATGCTCTAGAGAGAAGAGGAATGAAGGTCAGCAGGACTAAGACAGAATATATGTGTGTGAATGAGAGGAAGGATAGAGGAATGGTGAGGATGCAGGGAGTAGAGGTGGCGAAGGTGAATGAGTTAAAGTACTTGGGATCAACAGTTCAGAGTAATGGTGAGTGTGGAAGAGAGGTGAAGAAGAGAGTACAGGCAGGATGGAGTGGGTTGGAGAAGAGTGTCAGGAGTGATTTGTGACAGACGAGTACCTGTAAGAGTGAAAGGGAAGGTCTAACAAGAGGGTAGTGAGACCAGCTATGTTATATGGGTTGGAGACAGTGGCATTTTGGCAGGAGTTTGAGATGGATGTGGCAGAGTTATAGATGTTAAGATTTGCACTGGGTGTGATGAGGGTGGACAGGATTAGGAATAAGTATATTATTAGAGGGTCAGCCCAGGTTGGAAGGTTTGGAGACAAAGCCAGAGAGGCAAGATTACTTTGGTTTGGACATGTGCTGAGGAGGGATGCTGAGTATATTGGAAAAAAGATGCTAAGGATGAAGCTACCAGGTAACAGGAAAAGAGGAAGGCCTAAGATAAGGTTTATGGATGTGGTGAGAGGACATGCAGGTGGTTGGTGTGACAGAGCAAGATGCTGCTGACAGGAAGAAATGGAAACGGGTAATCCGCTGTGGCGACCCCTAACGGGAACAGCCGAAAGAAGATGATGATACACCTGATATGTCATCTGTGTACTTTTACACCCCATCTCCCACCTCAATAATATATGTACAGCTGATATGTCATCTGTGTACTTTTACGCCCCATCTCCCACCTCATTGTAAGACTACACCCTATTAACTTAGCATGCTTTTGTCTAGCTTTTCTTCTCTTTTTGCACCAGAATGCCTACATTTCTTAATACCAAAAAGAAGAGAAGAGCAAGAAAAAAGGCATCTGTTTATTTTAATAACTACCACACACAAGATCAACTAAAAATACTTTATTATAAAATATGCAATTTATATTGTGAAATGTTTCACAGAAACACTGTTAAGAAATTAAATAGTTTTACTTACAGTTACCTTTTTCCTTCCTCCTCCCCTCAGAATCTTTCCAAACATTTTCCTCAGGTAGACAGCAAATGTTGGAAGTGAGATGGGGAAGAAAGAGCTAAATGGGAACATATGTTTGGGAGTGTAATGAGTTGGCAAATTTAAAAAATTCATCCACACTAAGCCTCACGAATAAATATAAAACAGATCTACTTAAAATAAATAAAAATGTACCAATGGTCTTCAAATGAAACAAAACAAACTTTTATTATGTAACAAATAAACAACATACAACTGGTAAGTGCTTTTGTTCCTCTTATGGAACTTCCCCTACAGAGTACTTTGTCAGAAATACTGGGTTAGCAAGTGGCTGTAACTAAGAAAATGATTTTCTGAGCTGGAGCAGAGGATCTAAATTGCCTAGATGGTAAGGTCATATTTAGTTTACTTTATTCACTTATTTATTTGCCCTTTGGTAACCGGGAAAGTCCGACTGAGCCAATGGCCCATTTTTGGTGGAAGCCTGGGGAGAATAGCTCAACAACAAATTCAAAAACATTTAAACAATAGTTGAGAAGTAATTTATATATAAGGGGAGAAAAGCCACGCAACAGATTAAATATTTTACAATGAGCTGGGGAGAAAGACTCCACAGAACACACACAAAACATATTTTGCAATAGCTGATATGTAAAATTATATACAAGGAGAAAACATCCCCAAAACACAAACAGACTGAGATACATTTTCAGAATTATTACTAGGATAAACTATGATGAAGAAAGTAATATGAACTGGAAGTAGCAATACATTTTGCATAAGTGGATAGCCTATGTCAAGTAAATTAATATTATTTATTTTATTTAACATTTGTTAACCGGGAAAGTCTGTCTAGGAACAAAGCCAATTTTCAGCAGTGGCCAGGGAAGAAATGCTCTAGATGCATGTCTTTCTAACGTGGGGGGAAACTGGAGCACCCAGGGGAAACCCACACGAATGCAGGGAGGGCATGCAGACTCTGCAGAGAAGGCACCCCAGCCAAGAATCGAAACGGAGAAACTTTTGCCGTAGTTTTCAAAATATTAACCATTTCTGATAATATATGGCGGTGAGAAATTAATATTCTGCTGCAGAAATAAACATTTATTTTATTTATTTATTTTATTTTGCATTTGTTTACTGGGTAGCATCCAACTGGGCTTGGTAGCCTGTTTTCAGCGGGGACCCGGGAAGAAAAGCTCCATTAATGTACAATATAATATTAGACATTTGATTAGCGCTAAAATGGTTACATAACAAAACAGAGAATCAACAGGGTAGCTCCTAGGTCCATCTCATTTGCTCACTCAGCTGAGTATACTGAGATCATATTTTGATTTCAGACACTCCTACCAGTCTCATCTCTTCAGCTCTATCCACTGTGTACAGAAAGTGCATTTTGGAAGGACACCCCTATAGTCTCTTAATTGTGCTGTATTCCATCCCTCTCAACTAGCAAAACAAAAAAAGTTTACTTTACTCAGCTGTTCTTACTCTGTCTTCTACCTTCTTTACTACCTTAGTTTGCTATTCTTTACTACCTTAGTTTGCTATTCTTTGTGATACAGAAATAAAATGAGATGAGGAGCAGGAGGGAAAATTATGGACATGGAGAGAGAGTTTATTATTAGAGTGACCAGAATGTTATGGAAGGACATTAGAGAGAAAAAGTAGTAGTAGAAAGTATCGGCTGAAGAGACAGAAAGTACAGTTTTGTACCTACCATAAATGTAGATGTCCGATAGGTATGCATCTGCAGTCATAACATATGGGTTTGTCCTGCCTCAGGCAGCCCTTCGGTCGGCCGGATTCCAAAGTCTGGGTCTGGCCTCGGCTGAGGTCGCACTTTCCCCGTCAGAGCGTCTGGGGTATAAAAGCATCAGCCGATGCCATTTTCCTCAGTTTTTCTTGCCCCAGATGCCAGGTGCCCTCTAGGAAGGCTAAATTTGGATAAATGCTGAAAAGTTCCAAACATTTGCAAATTATATACAAAAATAAACAAACAAATACACCATAATAGATTCCCCCAGCTAGCTAAAAGAGGGGTAAGCACCCTAGGAATACCACAGAGGGGAAGGAGGGAGGGTAATCCTGACTGCAGATGCATACCTATCGGACATCTACATTTATGGTAGGTACAAAACTGTACTATGTCCTTCAAGGATGCATCTGCAGTCATAACATATGGGTAGAATACCATAGCCAATCTGGGGGAGGAGGTACTAAGAAAAGGATGGTGTAGTTAAGATCCCCTGCAAGACTGCAGTTGCAAACCCTGCTCTGGATCTAGAGTATAAAGGTAGATTGTAATGCTTGGCAAATGTATGCACGGAGCTCCAAGTAGCAGCTTCTAAAATGTCCTTGGTAGCCACCCCCCGTAGGAAGGTTGTAGTGGTGGCCGTTGCCCTTGTGGAGTGAGGCCTGATATTTTCAGGAACTGTCTTTCCATGAAAGGAGTAGCAAAAGCGAATGCAATTTCCTATACATTTTGAAATTGTCTGTTTGGAAATTGCTCTTCCTTGCACCCCAGCTGCATATGCTACAAAAAGTTGGTCAGTTTTTCTGCTAGTTTTTGTTCTGTCTAAGTAGTAGCGTAGTTGTCTGTGTATATCCAGGGTGTGCAATAGTTTTTCCCCTTTATTCTGTGGATTAGGGAAGAACGTAGGCAAGTGAATAGCTTGGTTCAAGGATACCCTAGATACCACCTTTGGCATAAAAGTAGGATTGGTTCTTAGTGACACTCTGCCCTGGTGGAAAATAAGAAAAGGCTGCACTGCCATTAATGCTTGTAACTCAGATACTCTTCTTGCTGAAGTGATTGCCAGAAGGAATGCAGTTTTCCAAGATAGAAACTGTAGATCCGCTGATGCTGCTGGTTCAAAAGGAGGTAGTGTCAGTTTTTCCAGCACAAAGTTGAGATCCCAGGCAGGTATAGGGGGTCTTATTGGAGGTTTAACATTTTTGATTCCTCTCAGGAATTGTCTGAGGAGAGGGTGTGAGAAGATAGGTGGATCCACATTGTATTCTGCTGAAATTGCTGAAGCATGAATCTTAATGGAAGAATAGGACAGGCCATTGTGGAACAATTCTGCTAAATATTCAAGGATATGCGCTAGGTTTGCCACTGTGACATCTGTGCCCTTTGATGTGCTCCAAATGAGAAATCTCTTCCATTTAGCTGAGTATGTTTTCCTTGTGGAAGGCCTGCGAGCCACCAGGATAATGTCCTTCACCCTCTGAGATAAAACAGTTTGATTGGGATTTAAGGAATTTTCCAGGCAGTTAGCTGCAATGTTTTCAAGTTGGGATGCAGGGTCTTGAAATTGTTCTGCGTTAGAAGAAGAGGCCACAGGGGGAGAGGCCATGATTTTGCCTGAGACATGCTTCTCAATAGTGGATACCAGTGTTGTCTTGGCCAGTCCGAAGCTATTAGTATCACTTTTGGCTGTTCCTCCCTGATCTTCAGTAGAACCTTGTACATCAATGGGAGAGGTGGGAAGGCATATACTGTTAGGGATTTCCAGCTGAAAGAGAGAGAGTCCACCCTCCAAGCTTGTGGGTGGTATGTCCTTGAGCAGAATGTCTTCAGTTGATGGTTGAGTGGGGAGGCGAACAGATCTATCTCCGGCATTCCCCATGCCTTTGTTACGAGTATGAAGATGTCTGGGTGCAGCATCCATTCGTGTGCATCCATAGTAGTTCTGCTTAAGCTGTCCGCCAGTGCATTTTCTTTCCCTGGCACGAATTGGGCCTGTAGTTGGATATTGAGATTCAGGCATAGATCCCACAGATTCATAGCCATCCGGCACAGAGGGTAAGAATGTGTGCCTCCCTGTTTGTTTATGTACCACATGACCGTGGTGTTGTCTGTCCTTATTAACAGATGTCCTTGTTGGAGGAAGGGTTTGAACGGCTCGATTGCATGCCTCACTGCTAGCATTTCCTTTTGGTTTATGTGCATGCTTAGCTGCCCTTGAGGCCATAGGCCTTGGATACATTTGCCCTCCATGTGTGCTCCCCATCCTCGGTCTGAGGCGTCCGTGGTGATGGTCTGCCTTGTTTTTGGTTTCCCTCTGTTGGACTGGCAGGCCTGAGCCCACCACAGGAATTCCTTTTGAAGGCATGGAATGATTGGTATCATGGTTTCTAAACTGAGACTGTGTTGAGACCATACACTCCTTAGGTACCATTGTAATTTCCTCATATGCAGTCTAGCATGTGTTATTAGAATTATGCAGGATGCCATGTAACCCAGGGCCTGCAGGATTTTCCTTGCAGTAAGCTGAGTTTGTCTTGTCAGAATCATGAAGTAATCTGGAAGTTGTTTTTGCTTTTCTTCTGTGAGAAAGGCCATTTGGGTGTTTGTGTCCAGATCTGCACCCAAAAAGGTTATCCTTTGGGATGGTACTAGTCTTGACTTTTGGATGTTGACTGTGTATCCCAAGGTCTGTAACAGGTGTATGGCATAGGTCAAGTCCTTTAACAATTTTTTCTTGTTGTCCGCTTGTATTAGGCAGTCGTCTAGGTATGGATAAATTTGAATTCCCTGTAGTCTGCAATGTGCAATTACTGATGCCAGGCATTTCGTGAATACTCTGGGTGCAGTAGATAAGCCAAAAGGCAATGCTGAGAATTGATAATGCTCTGATCCTGCAAGAAATCTGAGGTGTCTTCTGCAGCTTGGTCGGATAGGGACGTGCAGGTATGCCTCCTTGAGATCTAGAGTCACCAGCCAAGACTCCTTGCCCAGCATGGGAAGAAATTGCTGTAGGGTCAGCATTTTGAATTTTGGCACAATGAGATACGTGTTCAGAGCGGACAGGTCGAGAATAGGCCTCCATTGATTTTCTTTCCTTGGTACAAGGAATAGTCTGGAGTAAAATCCTTGGCCTTGTTCTGAGCATGGTACCTTTTCTATAGCTTTCATCTGAAGTAAATTGCTGATTTGTCTTAAAGCCTCTGCCTTCTGATTTGGTGGAAGGTTTGGCATTCCTCTTCTTTTTGGCAAAGTGTGGAAGTGAAACCTGTATCCTTTGTCTATTATTTGCAATGTCCATGTATCCTTTGTAATATAATGCCAGTTTTTTGAGAATAAGGCCAGCTTTCCGCCCAAGGGTGCTTCCAGCTGATACCTGGTAGGCGGAATCAGAGTCAAGTCATTGAGACTGTCCTGTAGTAGTGGTTGTCGCTGTAGCTGTTGCACTACTCCTCTGGTTGGCAGGCTGCCACTGACGGCCTCTGCCTCTAGAGCGCCTGTTCCTGCCTCTCTGGGCTCTGTCCGAGTCTGGAAAGGACCAATTCTTTGTAGGCCAGTTTCTGCTGAATCTCGGTGGTTGAACTTGCAGGAAATCTTTAACTGTTTGCACAGATTTTGCTTTTTCTTCGACCTTTTTTAGAATCTCCTCAGCAGGGGAGCCAAATAAATTTTGTTTCTCCATTGGAGCATCGAGGAGGAGTTTAGCTTTGACATGGTCTAGCAAAGATTGCTCCTTCAGCCAGGCATGCCTACGAATAACTGCCCCAGTCATAGCTGACCTAAATGAAGCCTCCAGTGCATCATAGCCACATTTTAAGAAATTATTACTAACCTGCTGTGAGTTATGTACCAAATCCTGAAGGGATTTACGGTCTAGGGGTTCAGGAGAAGAAAGTTTCTTATTCAATTCATCTAACAAATACTATTGGTACTGTATCATATGGAATTGACAGTTTAATGCCCTGACAGAAAGAGTTGCAGATGTATACACCTTCTTTCCCCATCTCTCTAAAGCTCTAGACTCTCTTTCAGAGGGTAGAGGATTTTTGGCAGTAGCGGCTGCAACCCCTTTAGGGCCCTGAGAAATAGTTTCTGGGTCTGCAGAATGGGCTTTATACAGATGGAAATGAGAATCCGGGACCCTGTAATATCTGTCAGGTTTGGCAGGGGCCGGAGGAAGAGTATCAGGGGCTGTACAGACATCATTGTACACATCATCAATTACATTTAGAACAGGAGGTATAGCTAAGGGCCTATGCTGAGGCAAATGCAAAAAGGTCCTTAATCTTTTTCTAGAATCCGAGAAATCCTGACCTTGCCATTGAAAGTGCTCTCTCATGGAGTGTAAAGTCTCCCCAAAGGAAAACTCTTCAGGAGGGGAGGCCGAGGGGATAGATTCCTCTGCATCTGAATCCTCATAAGGCGAGTAAGCCCCTTCCTGGTGGTCTGACAACTCAGATCCATCCGTGGAATCATCTGAGGAATGTGGTTCAGAGGGGTCAGTCCTGGGCCTTTTGTCTGGAGGAGGTTGAGAGGCCCTGTCAGGGTGAGGTTGAGAACCCCTAATTAAGGAGATGAGGTCCTCAGCAAGGCTGAGGATCTGTGAACTAGAGGAAGGCCTCTGGGGAGCAGATTTGGCAGGCAAAGCTTTAGAAAGTTTGGCAGCTTTAGCCCTAGAAAAGGCCTTAATGGACATAGAAGCTGGGGGCCTAGCTGCCCCACGTGCAGGGGTAGAAATGTCCAAAGGTAAGGTGTCGGACAATTCCTGAACACTAGCTTCGGTAGGTAGTTCTGAAGCCGACTCAGCCGAGGCCTCTCGGGCCTCGGTGGTCGGGAGCATGGTTTCGGAAGAAGGAATAACCGAGGACTCTGTTTCGGCTGAAACCGAGACACTCGCGGTAGGCCTAGCTGTGGTTTCAACCGAAACCGCGGGCCGCGAGTGTCGGTCCTTTTCCTTGCGTTTTTTGACCATATGCGAAGTCGGAGTCTCCGACGACATTTTATAAGCAAAAGCGGCTCCAAAAAATTCCTCTGCGAACTCCGACCGACGTCTAAGAGTTTGTCGGTTGAAGGAGGCACAGGCTAAACAGGCCGATACGTCGTGGTCTGGGCCTAAGCAAGGAAGGCAGTAAGAATGGAAATCCTTATGAGGTATTTGTTTTCCACAAGTTAAACAATTATTTACTTTGTCTGACATCGGCTGAGGCAAGAAAGAGTCCCCAACGGGGTACTTAGCTTTTTTCGAAGTCTTCGGTAGCTGAAATCACTGGATCTGACTGACCGGCACTTGCGAACAGCTTCTGCTTCGGGCACCGCGCGGCAAGAAAGACAGAGGAAAATGGCGTCGGCTGATACTTTTATACCCCAGACGCTCTGACGTCAGGGAAAGTGTGACATCAGCCGAGGCCAGACCCAGACTTTGGAATCCGGCTGACCGAAGGGCTGCCTGAGGCAGGACAACCCATATGTTATGACTTGCAGATGCATCCTTGAAGGACATCAGCAAACATTAGTAGTAAGGTATCATTAAAGTGAGAGCTTCTTTTGATGTTAGGCCATTCCTGCCTGGTAAGATAGGACGGTGTTAGTGAAGTAAGAGTCAAAAAGGAATAGTTATACTGAATTGGTGGCCATGCATCTGTTTCGAGGGTTGTGCAGGTACAGATCCAGGTGTCAGATATGTTTTTAGATTGGTCTTGACATTGGAAAGGTTGTTAATATGTTTAAGGAATAAGGGGATAAAATGGGCTACATAACTGGAATACAGAGGGAATACAGAGTTTCCTACTGACCAATGTGGTTTGTAGGTAGTGAAAAGATATTTTGTTTTATCAGGGGTTTAGCTTATTTTATGGAAGCTTGAAAGTTTAAGCATTACTGGAGAGCCATATAGTAAAGTGGGGAGGAATGTAGAGGCCAGGAGTTTCCTGGATGAGTTAGTTAAGTACTGTTTTTTAATACAGAGTGCCCCTAACTTCTGATGAGTTTTTGGTAAACTGTTGCACATGCAAATCAAATGTCAGGCCATCATCAATTGTCATGCCTAGTAGCACTGCATGGAGTTGCCTTCTATAGGGGCATGTTAAGCTGTAACTGAGAAATTTTGTTTGAGATGTGTAATACATTTTGGAAAAAATAGCAGCTGCTTTGTTTTTTTTTTTTTTTTTTTTTGATTGAGTAGAAGATGGAAGCCTCAGCCTGACAGCACAGAGGTTAAGGCACAGGATTACCAACTAGCAGACCTGGGTTCTAAACCTGGCTGAGGAGCAACTGGACAGCAGGGGTATCTACATGAAAAACAAACACTCCTGGATCCAAAATCCAATGAAATCTCCACAAAAAACGAAAAAAGCAGCACACACTGGATGAGAGATAAATTTTACTGGATTCTGGTACCTCGGCCTTCGCCTTCACATGGAATAATGTTGTAAAATACAAACCAGTATAAATACACAATCAATCATACCAATTAAGTAATTAATCAATCAAATATTTCACCAGTTAAAGAGATACATATACATATAAATAAACTCATGTATAAATATTCTACAAAATAAATATTATTTAATATATTATGATTCTAAATTCATACCATTGGGAAATAGAAGTTATGTACTTACCATAACGTTCCATGTGGAGTGTTCATCTCGCCTTTGTTCTTACACATGGGTTCGGAGCCGATCCTCGGCTCCGTGCCGGCCTCTTGCAAGCTCTGCATCGAGAAGAAGCTCGAGACAATCTAATACCCACAATCCCCCTCTGCCTTTACCTCAGATCTAGTTTGCAAGCAAACCAATCTACATAACAGTACATTCATGCCATACATCTATACATACATAACAGCCACATATAAGTATATGTGTATACCAACTATGTACAGAGAATAAAGACAGTAGTAAAAATGCTTCTGGCCAGGCATCAAAGAACGTTCCTCCTAAGGGTGGGAGGGTGGGACTGTAAGAACAAAGCGAGATGAACACTCCACATGGAGCGTTATGGTAAGTACATAACTTCTATATGTGATAGTGTTCAATCTCGCCGTTTGTTCTTACACATGGGTAGCGTCCTAGCTCCTAAATCCTGAGGAACTCACGGGAGGGCGTTCTTGAGCACAGTGGAACCAAAGGTTGCTCTGTCCCTAGAAACCTTATCTACTTTATAATGAGAAATAAATGTATGTGGCTTAGACCAGGTAGCAGCCGCTGAAATAGCATCCAGAGGTAGGCGAGCTGCATGAGCCAAAGACGTAGATATTGATCTTGTGGAATGTCCCTTGGGTTTGTTTAGAAGGGGTTGATTTGCAGAATCGTATACATAGATTATACAATCAGATAACCACTTTGAAAGAGTTCTTTTGGTAACTGCAAGTCCTTTCCTGCTATCAGCAAAAGCCACAAAGAGTTGATCTGTTTTCCTGTGATCTTTTGTTCTATCCAAATAAAACCTTAGCTGTCTGTGAACATCCAATTTGTGCAACATATACTCCATTTTGTTGGAGTGGTTTTGAAGAAAGTGGGTAATTCAATGGACTGATTAATGTTGTTAATAGAACACACTTTAGGGAGGAAGGATGAATTGGTGCGAAGAGAAACTCTGTCAGAGTGAAAGATTAGATAAGGGTGCTTGATGGAGAGAGCCTGAAGTTCAGACACTCGTCTAGCAGAAGTAATGGCTACCAGAAAGAGAGTTTTCCAGGACAAAAATTTTAATGGGCAAGAAGAGGCAGGTTCAAAGGGGGGCAACATTAATTTAGATAGTAACAAGTTTAGACTCCAAGGTGACGTAGGAGATCTGACCGGAGGTCTAATATGAAAAACTCCTTTTAAGAAGGCTTTACAAAGTCTGTGAGCCATGATAGGAGCTCCACACTCTTCCACATGGAAATTGAAATGGCAGCCAATTGAACTCTTAGAGTAGCAGGAGAAGCACCCTGATGAAATAAGTCTGTCAAGAACTCTAAAATCTTATTCAAAGGAGCTGTAAAGGGATCAACGTGGTGTGTATTAGCCCAGAATACAAACCGGTTTCAATAGCTAGTATATGTTTTAGTAGTGGAAGCCTTATGCAAAGCCACTAATATATTCTGAACTGCTGGTGACAAGAGATCAGACCTGGCTAAGTTGGGAATTGGAGCAGCCAAGCTGCTAGATGGAGTGACAGGAGGCGGGATGGGGAACCCCTGACGAGTGAGTCAACAGATCCGGCTCTGGGTCCAGAATCCAGGGTCCCCGAATGCAGTGAGTTTTCAGGGAGGGAAACCAAATTTGACGAGGCCAGAATGGAGCAATGAGAATTATCGTCCTGTGAAGGTTCCTGGCTTTCTGGAGAAATTTTGGTATCAGAGGAAATGGAGGAAATGCGTACAGGAGTCCCGGGGGCCAATCGTAAACCAGTGCGTCCCTGGGGACTTCCCCTGGAGGGGGTAATAGGGCAAAGTAGCTCCTGCATTTGGCGTTCATTGGAGACGCAAACAGGTCGCAGGAAGGCTGGCCCCATGTGCGAAAAATCCTTTTCGCCACTGACTGTTTCAGAGACCACTCGTGTGGTAGCAGAATTGCTCTGCTCAGTTTGTCGGCTATGACGTTGGATGACCCCGGGATGTGCGTTGCTATTAGAAAGCGACCCGTGGACTCTGCCCACTGCCAAATTCTCATGGCCTCTCTGCATAGCTGATAGGACCTGGTTCCCCCTTGTTTGTTTATGTACCAGACTACCGACATGTTGTCCGTCTGAACTGCAATAGTCCCTAGAGGAAGAAGGGGAGCAAAGTGTTGCAACGCTAGAAACACTGCCCTCAACTCTAGTACATTGATGTGCAGATTGTACTCCAAGTTGGTCCATTCGCCTTGGACTGTCTGTCCCTGAAAGATGCCCCCCCACCCTATCAGGGAAGCGTCCGTGGTCACCGTAACTGTAGGCGTGGGTAGCACAAACGGCCTCCCCTGGGAAAGGTTGCACGTTTGGAGCCACCAGTTTAGGTCTGTTTTGCAAGTCTTGACAAGAGCAGAAGACGTATGTGAGTCTGCAGCGATACTATCCTTTCTGTGGGAAGCCTCAGAATTAATTGCCGTGTGTTTAACTCTGCTCCTATGAACAAGATATTTTGTGATGGCTGAAGTAAGGATTTTCCGAAATTTACGGAGATCCCTAGGTGAACACACAGTTGAAGAACATAGTCTCTGGCCTGCAGTAGTTGACGCCGGGTGGTGGCTGAAAGGAGCCAGTCGTCCAGGTACGGAAACACCTGGAATCCCTGACGTCTCAAGTGAGACGCTACCACTGCCATGCATTTGGTGAAGACCCTGGGGGCTGAGGTCAGACCAAAGGGCAGGGCTCGAAATTGAAAGTGACTGGCTCCCAGCCGGGCGCAAATGATCTCTGGATGCCCTGGCCATTTTGATGTGGTAGTATGCATCCTCTAGATCTATTGAGCACATCCACTCGTCCTTCTGTAGAAATGGAAGGATCGACTGAAGCGTGACCATTGAACTTTTCTTTCTTGACGAAAGTATTGAGGTAACTCAGGTCTAGAATGGGCCTCCAGTCCCCTGTTTTCTTTGGAACTAAAAGAACCTTGAGTAAGTCCCGAATCCTTGCTGGTCCGCTGGGACTGGCTGGATGACTCTTTGTCTAACAACTTTGAAATTTCTAAAGCTGCTGGCTCGCAGATGGGGCGGTACATCTGGGAGTCTTTTCTTTGGAATGGGATAAGATAGAAAGGGTATGGTGTAACCTCTGGTAACTACGCTTTTACCCAATTGTCTGTAGTTATATCTTGCCAGGCCTGAGGGTAAAGGCTAGCGACCCCGACTGCCTCCAGAGCAGGACAGTCGGGCCTCCTCTCAGGAGTGCTGGAAAGGTTTACCTGGGAGTGTATCCCTGTCACCTTGATGTTGCGGACCCCTCTGCCGCCAGGGCGGCGTCTTCCACCTCTGCCCCTCCTCTGCCTCTAGAGGGGCATCACCCTGTGTGCCCGGAAAGACCCTTGATTTTGTTTCGAAACCACATTTTCCCACCGCATTGCCCTTTGGGGTACGGTCTGGTTGGGGTGGAAAACGGACTCCGACAGCAGACAGAGTCTTTCCCTCTTGTTCACACCGGGTAAGGGTCTCCTTTACCTTGGGGCCAAAAAGAGTGGCACCGTCAAATGGGGCGTTTGTAAAGGAAGACTTGAAGGCTTCCGCAAAGGAGCATAGGCGCATCCAGGATTGTCTGAAGAGCAATCGCTGAAGCTGCTGCCCTACTCGAACCTTCGCTGCGTGAAATCAGCCTCATGGACGAGTTAACAATCGATGTTAGGGTATTAAGTTGCGCTGTCACTTTCTCTGAGACAGCTGCATCTGTAGAACCCTGGAGGGTATCTCCCAACTCTTTGACTAGATCCCTCTGCAGTCGTGTAAAATGGGTCAAATAGTTCAGGGACCGCATGGAAAAAGCCGCTGAACTAAAAATGCGCTTCCCATATCTATCCATCGTCCTAGAATCTTTATTAGGCGGATGGACAGGCGAAGAAGACTCCGACATCTCCTTTTCGTGGCTGCAGCCACCACCATAGCGTCTACTGGAACTCCTTTAGTAAGGTAGGACTTATCCTGAGGTGCTGTGATGTACTTGTTGGTTTCCTAGGAACAGGTTCCACTGTGTCAGGAGCCTCCCACGCCCTTGAGCAATAAGTTCCATTAGTTCGTCGAAGGGCGGAGTGACCCAGGAGGAGGAAGGGCGAGCACCAAATGCCTTCAGCAGAACTGACTCATCCTCAGAAGGGGGAAGGGACTGCCAGTCACCTCTCTGCTTCAGGATCTCCAAAATGTCTGAAAAAGAGACATCTTCTGAAGGTGACTTAGGGGACCCTTCTGACTCATCTAAGTCAGTATCAGATGTTATGGATTCTTGTGGAGAATCCAAGTGTCTCCTCTTACACAGTCTCTTCCTAGGGACTTCCTCGTGGGGAGCATCCGAAGAAGCCTCGGAGGAAGAGGGGGCACCCTCCAGGGGTGGCTGAGACACTGGTGCCCGACGCTTGGATGTGGCCGTGGGTGCAGATGAAGACAAAGGCCCTTTATGGGGAGGAGAAACTGCTTCCACTGATGTGGTTGTCTGGGTAGACAACACCTTCCTCATCAGGTCGAACGCTCCCGGGTCCCGCATCGAAGAATCTCCCGGCTCCGAAGAAATGGGAAGAATCCCCGACACGGGCACCGAAGGCATAGACCCCGAGGACGGAGCCGAATCGATCCGTGCCGAGGCCCCGAGGGGGAGAGTCGAACCGACAGACTCTCGGCCCCGGAACCAAGAACAGACCGTCGGCTCCGAGACTCCGGTACCGGGTCCGACGGAGTCGAGGTGAGGGGAACAGACCGAGAAAAGGACGGTTCTGGACCCGAGGGCTCCACAATCAGCAGATCAGCCTCTTCCGGCTCCGAAGACTGAATCAGTCTCGGAGGAGGAATGGATGGAGATACAGGAAGGCCTTCAAGTTTCGACACCAGCTGGGTGGAAACCGAACATCGACATCCGAAAGTTTAGAGGAGGAACGGGTCGAAGGAACCGAAGACGGAGCCGACCTCAATATGGCCGAAGGAGGGAGCTCCATCACCGGTTCCAAGACTCGAGGCTCAGGAACCGACACCAGTTGAACACTCGGCCCCGAAGTCTGTGGAACCGGTGATCTAACCTTTGAAGAAGAGCTCGGAGCCGATGACTTGGGCTCCGATGTCTTCGATTCCTTAGAGGACTTCGATGCCTGGTCAGAAGCATCCAAAGCCTCTTGGAAAGCTGGTTTCAACAGACCCCTGTCCATTAGTTTCCTGCGCCTATCTGTCATGACCCTCCCACTGAAAGAGTGACAAATGGAGCAATCCTCTTGTAAGTGGAGAGGGCCAAGGCAGTAGACACAGGAACTATGGTTGTCAGTGACCGACATTTTTTGGCCACACTGACAACGCTTGAAACCAGACTTTGCCTTCTCAGACATTGTAGGTAATAAACAAGTCTAGAAACAAAAACACAGTCAAATCTGGTTAGTCACAATCAGGTAAATTTGACTCAATATAGCAGTATATGGTAAGGGTGTAGGCCCCGGTACAAAAATACCGATAAAAGGGTTAACGGTACCAAAGAACTACGGAACCAGAACACAATCACACCAGGTAATACTAACAATATTAAGTTAAATAAAATTCTCAGTAAAATACAACAAAAAGTTATATCTTAGCTTAGAAAACCCTCGAGCTAGCTCCCAACGATGCGAATGCAGCAGCGGCAAACTAGATCTGAGGTAAAGGCAGAGGGGGATTGTGGGTATTAGATTGTCTCGAGCTTCTTCTCGATGCAGAGCTTGCAAGAGGCCGGCACGGAGCCGAGGATCGGCTCCGAACCCATGTGTAAGAACAAACGGCGAGATTGAACACTATCACATATAATGTTCCAAAATTTATAATAAACCTGGATTCCATATTCACTAATTTGTTCTGAAAATTAATATTACTTTCCCCCATTCCCCATGGTTTTGCCAAAATGCTGAATTTGAAACCAGAATGATCCCCCCCATGAAAATGGTGGAAGTGGCACGCAACTGGACTATCAAGTCTGCTATTCCTAATATCCCCCAGATGTTCCAAAATTCTTAACTTAACCCTGCGTTTTGTTTGTCCTATATACCATTTTGGTTCTATACAGTTACAACCTATGATATATATCACCCCTGAAGAATTACAATCAAAATGATCTAAAGCATGGTATGTCACCCCATTAATGTTATGACCGTCTAAATTAATAATTTTGTCACAGATTTTACATTTCTTACATGCAAACGAGCCTGCATTAAAGGCCCTATCCTTTTTACCCTTACTTCTGACTAATTCCTTTAGATTTTTACATCTTGTATGAGAGAAAACGATGTTATGTGGAACAATGTTCCCTAAAAATTCATCACTTGTTATGACGGGCCACATATTCAGAACAATTTTCTTCAAAAATGAAGAAAAGGGAGAGAATTTGTTTACAAAAAATATTTTATCCATCATATTAGGAACTTCTTCCTTAAACAAAATTGAATTGTTCACAGTTCCCCTCCTGATTCTAAATACCTTTCCCTGTTCCTTCAAATTTAACATTTCTTCCACTCTGGTTCTATTTGAATAAACTATATTCCTGGAATAGCCTCTATTCATCAATTTATTACAAATGATGTCAAATTCCCTGTGTACATTTATATTCTCAGATGTATTTAAAGCAATACGTTTAAATTCGCCAAAAGGCAAAGACTTGATTAAAGAATGGCTATGCATGCTATTTGCATGCAAGAAGTTATTAACAGCTGTCTTTTTATGAAATGGTTTATGTTCAATTGTGCCCCTTGTGCTAATATAAAAATGTACATCCAAGAAATCCATATTTTTAACATTAGTCCGGTACGTAAAATCTAGTCCAAATGTATTCGATTTTAAACCCTTAATGAATTCGTCAAATTCTCCTGGGCTACCCCTGCACAAAAACAAAAGATCATCTATGAATCTTTTGTAAATTAAAACTTTGTTTTGAAAAAACTTTGCTGTATAAATGAATAAATTCTCATCCAGTGTGTGCTGCTTTTTTCGTTTTTTGTATCTACATGAAAGAAAGGCCTAACAATCTAATTCCGTAATATATGACAAGATAACTTTATGGGGTCTTCCCACAGAGTTGCCATGAGTTGATTTAAACTCTGGAGCAATTACTCATTTCTTTTAAAAACTGGGAGTTGTTGAACCAGCTTTCAATGGATGAAATTGACTCCTGGGTGATGTGCTGTACAGTAATTGGGTTACTGGCTGAACAGATTAATGTCGAGTTGTCAGCATATTGTACGAGGTTTGCTTGACATTTGGTGAGTACAGCTTGTTGATAAATATGTTGAAAAGCAGTGGCCCCATTATAGAACCTTGGGGAACACCTGTTTTGACATGCAGGAAGATGAGTAAGAATTAATTTCACAGACTGGAGTCTATGGTAGCTGCAGAACTAGCTGGTAGAGGTGTTGGATAAGCCAAGTGAAGAGAGTCGTTTTAGAAGTAAGATAAGGGAAGTAGTATTGAAAGCTTCAGACAGATCCAGAAACATGACAGAAACCAGTTCGCCTTTGTCTCTGGCTAGGTTAAAAGTGTTGGTGAACACTGTTAACAGTGTTGGTGAACATTAAGAAGCTGTGGTGGTGGTATGCCATGGTCTGAAATCATGTTGTGTGGGGATAAGGAGGGTGTTTGTAAACTAGCCCTTAATTGATTATGAATACATTTTTCAAGGATTTTTGAAAGCGAGGGGAGGATGGCAATGGGTATAAATTTGGATATATCACTGGAGTTACCTCCCCTGTGAAGTGGGATGATGTAAAATTTTTTCCATATGGCTGAGACATATAATTCCTGAAAAGACTCATGAGAATGGATACTAGAAAAGAAACTCCTCTGATTGCCATCTTTCAGAAATCACCAGGAATTCCATCTGGAGTTCGTGTACTTGGTTTAATTCCTTTGAAACATTTTTTGACTGTTATGATGGGTACTAGTTGAAAGGAAAAAGAGTGAGTATTGGTGGACTTGGGAAGTGAGACAGAGTGGGATGTGATCAGGTTATTTGAGGAGGTTGAGTTGTTTTGAGTTTGGTAGTGAAGTAATTTAGTGATGGTACAGATAAAGTAATGATTAAAGTGTTGGCTATTTCTACAGGTGTGCAATTGGTGTTGGGGGTTGAGTGTACATTTGAGCAAGGGTTTAGATATGGTGGCCCAGAACTGTCTAAAAGTTTTGCAGCATTTATTCTGCAAATTGGAGTAATAAACTTTTTTTGCCAAGTTTGATCTGGCATTTGCCTTTATTTCCTATGTATTTATATTGTTGAAGGTTGTTTTCAGTTTTATTATTGAGCCATGTCTTCCAGGCTTCATCTCTGCTCATTAATTTTCTAGTGTTAGGAGTGAGCCAAGGAGCAGGGTTGTTTTGCACTCATTTAAGCCTTAGGGGGCCATGCTGTTTAGTAGTTCCATAAATACTCTATTAAAATAGCTCATCATCTAGTGGCAATAATTTTAGGATGCTCTGGTTATGGGATTGTAGTGAGGTGTTGAACAGTTATGGATCAAAGTTGTTCATGTTGAGAGAGGATTTGTGTGTGTGTTCCCAAGGAGAAGTACAGCATTTTTTTTTGTCATCCAATGTGCTGATACTGTCTCCAGGTGGGATAAAAAGGGTTGCCATACACACTGTTTTACGTGAATTTAGTTTTAAGTTACTTAGAAGTAACTTATTATGGCAGATGGGAAATGTGACTACAGTGGTACATTACTGCTACACCTCCTACTTTTTGTTTAATCAGCTCTAAGGATCACTAAATGGGAGGGGGTATTTCTGTGTTACTCATATTAGGTTTTAGCTAAGATTCTATTATTGCTAATATTTATTTATTTTACTTTATTTGTCATTTCTTAAACAGGTTTAGTCCGGCTGAGCCAGAGACCCATTTTCAGTGGAGACCCGTGGAGAAAATCTCCAAAATATCACAAAAAATACATAAAATTTCATTTACAATAAGAAAATGCAAGGCTGTACAATTTGAAAATTGACAATTGCATGGAATGAGTAAAAGATGAAATTGCAGTTTTCTGGAGATAGGTTAAATTAAAGAAGATTAATTACCTTAGTAATTCCAGAGTGGAGCATATTAGTATATTAGGTAGCATTACATTATTGAGACTACCTAGACAGACAACATGGCGAAGAAGTGTTGCCATTTACATGCATCTGAGTACAGTGAAGCAGCAAATGGCTTATCATCGACATGATGGGGTTTAGTTTTAGATTTTTTTCTTCTTCTCTCTCTACCTATGAGAATATAGGTTTCAGGGAAGGAGGGGGGTAATTAGGTTGGGTCCTGACAAAGACAGGAGCTCAAGTCTGTAAGGTCGCTTTACAATTCTTTTTTGAAGATGTTAGTGGATTTGATATTTCGAATATTTGAGGGAAGTTTGTTCCAGGCTTGCAACACGATGTAACATGTACTCTGCCTTGTTTTCATAATTTGGGAAGAATACTGGTAATTCAATCATTTGATTCAAATTTGACTCTGTAGCTACTATGGGCAAAAAGGAAGGGTTTGTTCACAAGGACACCTTGTCTCTGTGGAAAAGTAAGTAAGGAGGCTTTATTGATGAGGCTTGCAACTCTTGACACCCTTCTAGCACAAGTGATTGCCATCAGGAAAATGTTTTTCCAGGTCAAAAATTTTAATTTGCAAGAAGATGCTGCTTCAAAGGTACGTAATATTATAGGAGACAGGACAACATTTAAGTCCCCTGGTGATGGAGGGTCTCTGACAGGTGGTCTTAATAACAAGGTACCCTTTAGAAAAACTTTGCATAGTCTATGGGACATTACGTTGGAGCCCTAGTCCCCTAAATGAAAATTAGAGATTGCTGCTAGTTGAACTCTTATAGCAGCTGCAGCAGCTGTGCCACCACTGAACATTTTTGCTAGGAAATCTAAAATGGAACTGACCGGAGCATAAAAGGGATCAATACGGATATGAGTAGCCCATAAGGAGAATCTCTTCCATTTGCTTCTATATATCTTCTTTGTTGAGGCCTTATGAGACGATATCAGAATGTGTTTGATTGGAGAGGAAAGGTTTGGAAACCTGGCTATTGTTGGAATTGAAGCAGCCAAGCTGTCAGTTTGAGGGTCTGAAGGAATGTTCCGGTCACATGTCAGAATATCCAGAACCGGGTCCAGACTCCATGGTTCCATTTGCAAAGATGAGGCCAGAGCAAGAACCAGATTTGATGAGGCCAGCATGGAGCAATGAGTATCAAATCCCTTACCAAGGAATTGGCTTTCCGAAGTACTCTGGGGATCAGTGGAAAGGGAGGAAAAGCATAAAGTAGTCCCAGGGGCCAATTGTAAACAAGTGCATCCCTTGGTGACTCCCCCAGAGGTGGGATAAGAGCAAAGTAACTGCTGCATTTGGCATTCATGGATGCTCCAAAAAGGTCGCAGCAAGGCTGGCCCCATTTTTGGAAAATGTTTTCCGCTACTTCCTTTTTCAGGAACCACTCTTGAGCCATCAGAATAGCTCTGCTGAGTCTGTCTGCTATCACATTGGATTTCCCCGGAATGTGCATTGCTATCAGAAAATGCTGGGAGGAGGTTGCCCACTGCCATACTCTTAGGACCTCTTGACAAAGGGGATAAGATCTGGTTCCTTCTTGTTTGTTCATGTATCATACAACTGACATGTTGTCTGTCTGGACTGCAATAGTTCCCAGTGGAAGAGAGTCCTGGAATTCTTGCAATGCTAAAAGCACCGCTCTCACCTCTAGGACACTGATGTGCAAATCAGCCTCGTGATCCTGCCAAGTGCCCTGGACTGTCTTTCCCAGATAATGCCCCACCACCTTATCTAAGAAGCATCCGTGGTTGCTGTGGCCACTGAATGGAGAAGTACAAATGGTTGACCTAGAGTAACATGAGTGGAGTAAAGTCACTAACAAAGATCCTGCTTGCAAGATTCTGTTACGATTATTTTGAGACATTGGCAAATCTTGCATTGACCATTGAGTGGATAGCAACCACTGAAGAATTCTCATGTGCAGACGTGCTAGAGGGATCAAAACTATGGCTGCTGCCATGGTTTTCAGAACTTTTAGAACCATTTTTGCTTGAACTTTCTTCCTCTTAAAAAAAAAAGTGACCTGATGTCTTAAAACTTGGATTCTTTCTGGGGGGGGAAGTCTTGTCATCATTTTTACTGAGTTTAATTCTGCCCCTATGGAAAACCCCATGCTGAGAAGGCACTAAGGCAGATTTCTCGTAGTTTATTGTAATCCCTAATTGGGAGCAGAGTTGGAAGTTTGTGTCTCGTTTTTATTAGCAGATGGCTGGTTGAGGCGGTTAGGAGCCAGTTGTCTAAGTATGGAAACACACGGAATCCTAGATGTCTCAGGTGAGCCGCTACTACTGCCATGCATTTGGTGAACATTCAGGGGGCTGTACTGAGTCCAAATGGCAGAGTTCGAAATTAGTAATGACTGGCACCCAGCCGAAAGCGCAGGTGCCTCCTGGATTGCCTGTCCATTTTTATCTGGTAGTATGCATCTTGGAGGTCTACAGAGCATATCCAATTGTCTTGTCCCAGAAAAGGGAGTATCGACTGCAGTGTTACCATCTGGAACTTGGTCTTTTTTACTGATTTGTTTAGAATACAGAGATCCAGAATCAGTCTGCAGTCACCTGTTTTCTTTAGAAATAAAACAAATCTTGAGTAAGGTCTGGATCCTGTTTGGTCTGGGGGACTCTTTGGATGACTATTGTCTAGCAACTTTCAAATTTCTATAGTTGCTCGTTCCTTTTGACTGGATGGAGTGTTGGGAACTTTTTTTATCTTGGGAACGGGGAGGGAAAAGGGGATGGTGTAACCTCTGGATATGATGCTTTGTACCCATTTGTCTTTTGTTAGTTGTTGCCAGGCTTCTGGGTATAAAGATAGGTGAACCCCGACTGCCTCCAGAGCTGGACAGGTGGGCCTCCATTCAGGAGCGCTGAAAGGGCATACCAAAGAAAGAATCTCTGTTGCCTTGATTCTGCAGATCCCATCTACCACTTGGTCGGTGTCTTCCATTATTACTTCCCCCTCTGCCTCTGGGAGAAGTTTCGCCACGTGTGTCCTGAAAAGATCTCTCCGATTTCCGGAACCACATTTTTCCACTACCTCTCTGACCTTTGGGACAAGGTCTAGTAGGCATGGAAAAAAATACTCCCACAGCAGACAAGACTCTTTCCTTCCTGTTCACACCTGGTAAGTGTGTCCTTCACTTTAGGCCCGAATAAGGACTAGCCGTTGAACAGCTGAACAGGGCATTTATAAAGGAAGCTTTAAAGGGTTCCGCAAAATCACACAAGTGCATCCAAGAATGTCTCATTAAGGAAATTCCTGAACCAGCTGCTCTACTCGCCCTATCTGCTACATAAGAAATGAGTCTTGTGGGGGCATTGATGACTGAATTTAAGGTAGAGAGCTGAGAGGCTACCTTGTCCGCAACCCCTTCACCTACTGAATCTTGGAGTGAATCTCCTAACCCTTTAGGACATACCTCAGTAATCTTGTAAAATGAATGAGATAATACAGCAATCTAAGGGAAAAGGCCACTGAAGAGAAAGTGCACTTTCCATATCTGTCCATGGTCTGAGACTCCTTATCTGGAGGATGGACAGAAGAACATGTCTCATAGTTCTTTCTTGGTGGCTGCCATCACAGCCATGGCATCTACTGGGACTTTCTTCGTTAGATAAACCTTTTCTGAGGGGGAGGTAATAAACTTGTTTGGCCTCCTACAAACAGGTTCCTCAGAATCTGGGGACTCCCACACCTTCCTAGAAACTATATCCACAAGTTCAATGAAAGGCAGAGACGCTCAAAGAGGTGGAAGGTTGAGATCCAAAAGCCTTCAGGTACACGGACTCCTCTGCGGAAGGGATGGTGGACTATCAGCCACCTCTCTGCTTAAACATTTCCAGGAAGTCTCCAAAGGAGACATCATCAGGTGGCGTCTGTGGGGGCGCTTCCACCTCAGAGGTCCGTATCAGAAGTGACGGACTCTTCAAATGAGTCTAAATGCTTCCTCTTGCATAGTCTTTTACAAGGGACCTCCTCAGAAGGGTATTCTGGGGAGGTTTTGGAAGAGTGGGGAGTGCCCTGTGGGGCATCCCGAGGCCTTGGATCTCTGTGTCCCTGTGGGTGCAATGGTATAGGGACAGACACTGATGCATTAGGGGGAGGAATATCCAGAGATGATTGTGGACTGTCTGTGGAGACAGCACTCTCCTCATCACCTCGAAACCCCCCCCCCATCCCTGATTAGAGGATATCCCTGGATCCAAAGAAGCTGAGGGACCCCCCCTAGAACCAGAGACAATGGACCCAAAGCCGAGGTAGGAGCAGAACTCAGCCGAGGCCCAGAGAGGCAAAGTCAGATCCAACTCGCTCCCCTCCCCCGGAACAGATTCCTCCAGCTCCGATGGAGCTGAGGACATCCGAGCCATGGTCGGATTTGTAGTTCTAGGTCTCGGATCTGATGGCTCCACTAAGACTAGCTCAGGATCGTCTGACTCTGAAGCCAGGGGTTGGATCGGAGGAGGAATCGGAGCAGAAGAGGAGGATGTTGTAGGATCTAATAACTTGGCCAGCACCGAAGTCCTTAAGAGCCTCTGCACCACACAATCCACACTGTCATCTGACAGACTCCTAGAAACTATAGTCGAAGAGGTAGGAGATTTTGACCTTTGCAAAATTGGAGATCTGTGGGTAGAGGAGATCGGTTCCAATGTGGGGGACCGGCTCCTTAATTTGAATTCAACCGGCACCGAACAAGGTGGTGTTGAAGCTGAAGTTCCGTCGGATCCGATAACCTTCCGATGAGAACAATTTTTGAATCTTTTGTGTCTACTCCAATAAAGTGGAAGAGAAAAACCTCTTCCCAGACTTATCTGACTTGTCAGACTTAGAAGAGGGAGATTTGTCAGCTTTAGATGAACCCGGACCTTCTTCCAATGCCTCTGAGAAGGGTGTTTTCAGCAGTCCTTTTAGGATTAATTTGTTTTTCCTCTCCAGGAGGGCTCTATGATTAAAAGCCTGACAAATAGAGCACAACTCCTGGAGATGGACGGCCCCAAGACAATAAACACAACGTGTGTTTATCACTCAGGTGCATTTTCTTGTCACATTTCTCACATTTTTTGAAACCTATTAATATAGACACTTTACCAGATATTATGGATAACTAAGGAAAACAGAATAGAAACTGCTACTATTATTATTATTATTATATATTTTTTTGAAAGATATATAGCTCAGCTACACCTCTAACTTAAATGGGTGAAGCTAAATAGTAAGAAACAGAAAAGGAACACACAAGGAATGGGGAGTGACAAAACCCTCCAACTTAAACGGGCTTTGACTGGAACAAACAGGAATACAAGACAAAAGCCCTCTAAGTTAAACAGGCTGAGCTACAGTCCTCTAACGTAAATGAACTGCAACAAGAAAAGTACAGTTTTGTACCTACCATAAATATAAATGTTCGAGTGCTCATACAGCTGCAGTCATAACAGATGGGTTATCCTGCTGTCAGGCGGGTCCTCGGTCGGCCGAATTCCAAAGTCTAGGTCCGGCGTCTGTTGTCGTCACTTCCTCCCTGACGTCAGTGCGGCAGGGGTATAAAAGAGGCAGCCGACGCCATTTTCTTCAGTTTTTCTTGCCCCAGATGTCAGGTGCCCCCAGAAGGAAGGCAACATAATGTTATGCAAAAATGCAATGTTGATAAATCAAAAATAGTAGTTGTAAGCAAATACACCATAAAAGAGTACCCCAAAAGGTTATATGAAAAGGGTTTGTCATAAGGCCTGTTCTAAGAGGGGTTGGAGGGAGGGAAACCTGGACTGCAGCTGTATGAGCACTCGAACATCTACATTTATGGTAGGTACAAAACTGTACAATGTTTATCGTGCATACAGCTGCAGTCATAACAGATGGGTAGAATCCCAAAGCTAAGTAAGGGTGGTAGGCACTAAGTGGAACTAGGAGGGGCTAGGATGCCCTGCAGGACTGCTGTGGCAAAGCCTGCTCTAGTTTTAGAGTATAGTGGGAGGTAACAGTGCTTGGAGAAAGTGTGCACTGAACTCCAGGTGGCTGCTTCCAAAATATCCTTGGTAGGGACCCCCCTGAGGAAGGCTGCAGAGGTAGCTGTGGCTCTGGTGGAATGGGATCTGATGCATGCAGGCACAGTTCTTCCATGAAATGAGTAACAAAAGCGTATGCAGTGGGCTATCCATTTTGAAATTGTCTGTTTGGAAATAGCCTTTCCTTGAGCACCTGCAGCATAGGACACAAAGAGTTGCTCAGATTTCCTGAATGGCTTTGTCCTGTCCAAATAATAACGAAGTTGTCTGTGAATGTCCAAGGAATGCAGTAGTCTTTCCCCTTTGTTTTGTGGATTAGGATAAAAGGTAGGTAAGTGGATAGTCTGATTCAAAGCTACACTGGATACTACCTTTGGCATAAAGGTAGGGTTGGTTCGTAAGGAAACTCTGTCCTGATGGAAAATGATGAATGGTTGCACAGCCATGAGGGCCTGTAGCTCCGAAACCCTGCGAGCTGAGGTGATAGCCAGAAGAAAGGCTGTTTTCCATGACAAGTACTGTAACTCTGATGAAGAAGCTGGCTCGAAGGGAGGAAGGGTCAGCTTTTCCAATACGAAGTTGAGGTCCCAAGCAGGGACTGGTAGTTTCCTTGGGGGTTCTACATTCTTTGCCCCTCTGAGGAACTGCCTTAAGAGAGGATGAGAGAATAAAGGAGGATATGTGTTGTATTGTGCAGAAATGGCTGAAGCGTGGATCTTGGAGGAGAAGGAAAGTCCATTGTTTAACATCTCAGCTAGGTACTGTAAAATTTTAGGTATATTTATTACCCAAGGATTCTGTCCCTTCTTTTGATTCCAGGTACAAAATTGTTTCGATTTGGCGGAGTAGGCCTTTCTAGTAGAAGGTCTTCTGGCCTCCAAGATGACATCCTGCACCTCCTTGGAGAGGAGAAACTGTTGGGAAATCAAGGAATTCTCCATGCAGCTAGATTTAGAGTTTTGAGATGGCTGTGAAGAGTTTTGTAGTTGTGCTGGGACAACAGAAGAGGGACTAGAGGTAGGATCCATGGTGGGGAATGTGTCAGGCTCTTCAGGAGCGGATACCAGTGTTGCCTTGGCCAGTCTGGAGCAATGAGAATCATTTTCGGCCACTCTGCTCTGGCTTTTAATAGGACTTTGGGCAGCAGAGGAAGAGATGGGAAGGCATAGACTGTCAATGTTGCCCAATTGAAGGAAAGTGCGTCCACTTTCCAGGCCTGTGGATGATAGGTCCTTGAACAAAATTTTTTCAACTGGCAATTTATGTGGGTAGCAAAGAGATCTATGTCTGGCTGTCCCCATGCCTGAGTAATCTTTGTGAAAATTTGAGGATGCAACTTCCATTTGTGTGGATCTGTCATATTTCTGCTTAGGTTGTCTGCCAGTGTGTTTTCCTTCCCTGGCAGGAATTGTGCCTGTAGTTGAATTTTCAATTCCAGTGCTGTGTTCCATAGGGTCATGGCTTGCCTGCACAGGGGGTATGAATGAGTTCCCCCCTGTTTGTTTATGTACCACATCACTGTGGTGTTGTCTGTGCTGGCCTGGATGCAGTAGGTCTTTGAAGGTCATAATAGCCTTTTGCATGGCTAGCATTTCCTTTTGGTTGATGTGAAGGAGCTTCTCTTTTCGTTCCCATTTTCCCTGAATGCACTGATCTGTCATGTGTGCTCCCCAGGCGTAGTCTGAGGCGTCTGTTATGATTTGAGTTGCTTGAGGTACACAGAAAGGAAGACCTGTGTTTCTTTGGCAAGCTTGAGCCCACCACATAAATTCCTTTTGAAGGCATGGAATGAGTGGTACAATTGCTTCCAAGCTGTGGCTGTGTTGAGACCATAAGTTTTTTTAGGTACCATTGAAGTTTCCTCATATGCAGCTTTGCACATGGGATTAGTAGGATGCAAGATGCCATGAATCCCAGAGCCTGCAGGACTTTCCTTGCATTTAGCCTGGTGCAAGTTGCCATTTTTCTGAAGTATTGAGACAGTTGCCCTTGCTTGTCTGGCGTGAGGTAGGCCATCTGGGTGTTTGTATCCAAGCTGGCACCCAGGAAAATTATTTGTTGAGAGGGTATTAGTTTTTATTTCTTTTTGTTGACTGTGTATCCCAGGAAGTTCAACAGTGTTATTACAAACGCCAGGTGCTGCAGTAGTATGTCCTTGCTGTCCGCTTGGATCAGGCAGTCGTCCAGATATGGGTAGATTTGTATCCCTTGTAGTCTGCAGAAGGCGATTACTGATGCCAGGCATTTCGTAAACACTCTGGGCGCAGTAGATAAGCCAAAGGGCAATGCAGAGAATTGGTAATGGGTTGAACCTGCAAGAAATCTGAGGTATCTTCTGCAATCTTGTCTGATAGGGACATGCAGGTATGCCTCCTTGAGGTCCAATGTTACCAGCCAAGACTCCTTGCCCAGCACAGGAAGAAGCTGCTGTAATGTGAGCATCTTGAATTTTGGCACCTGTAGATAAGTGTTTAGGATGGATAGGTCTAAGATAGGTCTCCAATCTTTGTCTTTCCTTGGTACCAGGAATAGTCTGGAATAAAACCCTTGGCCTTGTTCTTTTGCAGGTACCTCTTGAATTGCTTTCATGTCCATGAGAGCTGAAATTTGTTTTTGTGCCTCTGCCCTTTGATTTTGTGGCAGGTTTGGCATGCCTCTCATTTTTGGAAGGGTGCGAAAGTGGAACCTGTAGCCTCTGTCTATAATGTCCAGAATCCATTTGTCTTTTGTAACAATATGCCAATTTTTTGAGAATAATGTCAGTTTTCCGCCCAAAGGTGCTGCCATTAAAGCTTTGCTTGGCAGGTGTAGGGGGAAGTCATTGTGTCTGCTTTCTAAAAGACTGTGATCTATCTTCTCCACCTCTTGGGGTTGGTGCTTGCCACTGTCTGGCTCTGAAAGATCCTTGAGGTTGCCCTCTACCCCTTGGACGCCTGTATCTGCCCCTTTGAGGTCTGTCCGTGGCTGGAAAGGACCAATTTTTTTGAAGACCAGTTTCTGCTGAAACGTGGAAGCTGTACCTGCAGGAAATCTTTCACTGTTTGCATTGATTTCGCTTTTTCCTCCATTTTCTTTAGCACCTTCTCTGCTTTAACACCAAACAATACATCTTTTTGAAGAGGTGCATCTAATAACTTAGCTTTGACATGATCTGGTAAGGTTTGCTCTTTGAGCCAAGCATGCCTAAGTATAACAGACCCCGTAACAGCAGCTCAACGTGAGGCCTCTAAAGCATCAAAACCACACTGCAAGGTATGTTTACCCACTTGCTCTGCACCATGCAACAAATCCTGCAACTCTTTTAAATCTGGTTGTTCTGGTTGTGTCATCTTGTTTTTCAGCTGAGATATCAAAAACTGTTGATACTTTAACATATGGAACTGACAGTTTAATGCCCTCATGGTTAAAGTGGCCAAGGTGTACACCTTTTTCCCCCACCTTTCTAAAGATCTGGAATCTCTCTCTGAAGGTAATGGGTTTTTAGCAGTAGAGGCCTTAATTCCCTTGGGACCCTGTGAAATAGTTTCTGGGTCAGCAGTATGGCTTTTATATAGGAACTGGTGAGAATCAGGAACCCGGTAATACCTGTCTGGTTTAACAGGAGCTGGAGGCAAAGAATCAGGATTAAGGCTGGCTTTTGTGTACACATCATCCAATATATCTAAAACAGGAGGGATAGCCAGAGGCCTATGCTCGGGGAGCAGAAGAAAGTCCCTGAGCCTTTTCTTGGAATCTGAGTAATCTTGGCCTTCCCAGTGAAAGTGTTCCCTCAATGTATGCAGGGTTTCCCCAAAAGAGAAGTCCTCGGGGGGGAGACCGAGGGAATAGACTCCTCTGCATCAGAGTCTTCGAATGGAGAATAGGCACAATCCTGGTCCTCAGATAGCTCTGAGGTAATAGAAGCTTGATCTGAGGAAGGGTAGTCTTCCTCTAATCTGGGCCTTTTGTCAGAGGGGGGTTGAGAACCCCTGATAAGAGTAATCAAATCCTCAGCCATTTTAAGCATCTGCTTTTTAGGCATGGTGCCTTGAGAGGGTGTCTGAGGAACCTGTTTTTTGGTTTTCATGGCTGTTTTAGATTTAGTGAAGGCTTTAATAGAGAAGGAGGAAGGCCTGAAGACCCCTTGAGAAATGGCAGGCCTGTCTAAATTCTGAGTTTCCCCGCCAGGAGTGGCATCGGTATCTATAGTAGGAATGGGGGCCGAGGAGCCTGCGACCTCGGGTACTGAAGACACCGGTAATGCATTGTCATCGGTACTCAGGGGCTGTGTAGGCGCCTCGCTGAGTACCGGAGAACCGGTAGTCGGCCTTAGCGTGGTATCAGTAGGTGGTGCGGACCTCGTATGCCAGCCCTTATCTTTGCGTTTTTTGCTCAAAACCGGAGTCGGAGTATCCGACGACATAATATAATTAAATTTTTTGCCAAAAAAGTGAAGGGCGAACTCCGCCCAACGCTTAATAGTGCGTTTGTTGAATCTAGCACAAAAACGGTAGGCCGAGATGTCGTGGTCTGGGCCTAAGCAAGGTATACAGTAAGAGTGGAAATCCTTATGCGGTATTTGCTTCCCACATGAAATGCAATTATTAACTTTGTCTGACATCGGTCTGTGGCAAGAAAAGTTTCCCCAATGGGGTACTTAGCTTTCAAGAAGACTTCGGCTGAAATACTTTCATAAATCTCAGGAGCTGGCTGACCGGCACTTGCGAACTGCTTCTGCTTCGGGCACCGCGCGGCAAGAAAGACTGAAGAAAATGGCGTCGGCTGCCTCTTTTATACCCCTGCCGCACTGCTGTCAGGGAGGAAGCGACAACCGACGCCGGACCTAGACTTTGCAATTCGGCCGACCGAGGACCCGCCTGACGGCAGGATAACCCATCTGTTATGACTGCAGCTGTATGCACGATGAACATCTATAGTACAAATACTTATAAGAAAAAAATAGAGGGAAAGACTATTTAACACTGCACAAATAAAGTTGGGAAAGGGAATAACAAGGCCTAATGAAAGATGGCCAATCACAACAGCACCACACAATAGCGGAAAAAATAACTAGCCACTGATATACACTAGTAACAGCAAACATCAGAGTAAAAATTAAAGTTTGAAAAATCACAAAACAGGTAATGAAAAAGATACTTAGCCAGCACTAACAGACAAAGCACCCGATCTTGTTTAGCGCAAATGAGATCTGGGGAGATTTCTGGTGCATGCTGGGATGGGGTTTTAGCCATGAGCTAGCAGAGGGCTTCGAGCTTGAAGATAAAGGCCGAGATGGATCGGATCTGAACCCAACCTAGTAAGAATGAAGGTGAGATAGGACAACATCACATGACACCCTTTCCCTTATGAAAAAAGAGAGCATTTGGAAACAATGGCTAAAATCCAAATTCTCTATACTACTCCCGAAGTACAAAGAGCTTATTAACCTGGCCAAAAACCTAATTAACAGATGAGAAAAAGTTCTACTGTGAGGCCCAATCCACCAACCACTCTAACCCAAAAAGATTTTTGCACATCATTAATAAAATCCTCCATCCTGGGAGACCTACTACCCCCAACCCCTACCCTAACAATACTCAAGAAACTGCCACACTTCTTCACTCTTACTTCATTTAATCTATCTGCAGACTAAACCACTTTGACCAAAATAAACACCCCCCCCACCTCAACCCCCAAATCCACTTCTTCCTCTACTTACAATACCACCCCCTTTTCTCTTAAGGGAGTCCCCACTGCTTATATCAAATCTATTCTGCTTAAACTTAAACCATCTTCCCCCTCTTCTGATAACCTTCGCAGCTGCCTCCATAGCCTACCCAGTCTCAACACTAGTAAATAGATTGATTCAAGAATCTACTGTCCCTGACATCTGGAAATCTTTCTACACTGTACCGCTACACAAAGGTGGTAACTCCACCGACCCATCTGATTATAGACCCATAGCCATTCTCTCCCCGCTCTCTAAAATCCTTGAAAAATGCATACATAATCAGCTACTGAAACACCTAATTCAGAAAAACCTTCTGACCCCCACTCAACATGGCTTTAGGCCAAACTGCAGTCTCAACACTGCCCTGTTATCGTTCACCTATACTGTCGCAGAGGCTAGAGACAAAAAACAACTGGTGTCTTGTCTCCTCTTGACTTCTCTAAAGCTTTCGATGCTGTTTCTCACTCAAAGCTACTAATTAAGCTTTCCGATCTCAACCTCTCTACCTTCAATATCCGCTGGTTCTCATGCTCTCTCTCTAACAGGCTACAGTCAGTCAGATGGCAAATCACCTGGTCATCTTTTTTATCCATCCAGACAGGAGTCAACCAAGGCTCTATTCCAGGGCAACTTCTTTTTTCCATCTTTACTAATACCCTGCACTCATCCTGTTGCACCTCCTCCCTTATACAATATGCTGACAGTTCTACTCATTTAGTTCTCTGATAACATCACTCACCTTCACTCCATAACTCAAAACTCATTTCTCTCACTAGAAAAATGGCTAACTGATAACCAACTTATCCTCAACCCTAAAAGAACAAACTCCTTCTCTTCATTCCTAAATCATTCACCCAACATAAGACTACCTTCTCCATCTCATCTCTTGGCAATACCATTATTAAAGTTGAATCACACACTAAGCTTCTCTGCACCACAGTTGACAACCAATTAAATGTTGACCTCCATATTCAACAATGTATTAAAAAACACACCAGAAACTGGGACTATTCTACAGAAATAAAAGAATTCCTCTCTTCTGACTCCAGACCTGCTGGCACAAGCATTGCTCCTACCCTGCCTTCTCTACACCTCTCCTATACACACCTACAATCCACGTTACTAACCAAACCCGAGCATATAACAACATAGCTAGATCTGCCAGCGACCAACTGTAGAAATCTCACCATTGCCTTGCCCTAAAACAAATCCTGTGGCTTGAATTCCCTCAATTACTGCTTCCATCCCAGATACAAATCACTTGACTCCTTAATAAATAAACCTTCGATATGCCATTTCCTCTCCACTCTAGTATCCCCTCTATTCCCCTACTCATACTCTGCCTAGCTCAGATAAACTTCTTCTTGAAACATACAAAATAATAAAACAATAGGCAAACTACTATACAAAAACACCATGTTGCAAGCCTGGAACAAACTTCCCTCAAATATTCGAAATATCAAATCCACTAACATCTTCAAAAAAGAATTGAAAAGCTACCTTACAAATTGAGGTCCTGTTCTTGTCAGGACCCAACTGTAGACAAAGGTTATACAGTCTGAAAGCCATTTAGAAAGTAACTTTAGAGACAGGGAAACCTTTCTTTGAATCTGAAAAACAAAATTCTTCAGATTTTCGAAATTCTGCAGTTCTGTGCAAGTAAAAACTTAACTGTCTATGAACATCTAATTGATGTAATATTCTGCAAGAGCCATTGCAACTTTCTCAGCTTTTCTATACTAAATTACCAATTGACAAAATTTGTGCTGCAGCAACTTGGGCAAAACCACATACCTTTATCCCTCATTACAAAGCTGACTTGGCCTACAGGAATAGGGCTTCTTTTGGTTCCATGATTCTGAGGAATATTCTCCCTTGAGCCAACCGAGACTCAATGTGCTAGGGACGTTGTCCCAACCTAGTAAGAATGAAGGCGAGATAGGATAACACATCACATATAGAAGTTATGCACTCACCATAACGTTCCATGTGCGTTATCCATCTTCGCCTTCATTCTTGCATACCACCCCCCACACCCTTCTTTACTCCTAGAAGACAGAGTCGATGCAATTGGATTACCTTGACCTCTGACCTTCATCAGCCTCTAGTTATTTTTTTTATAATATTCGCAGCCTTATAATTATGGCAAACAAGATCTGGAGAGGTTTCTGGTGCATGCTGGGACAGGGTTTTAGCCATGAGCTAGTAGAGGCCCTCGAGCTTGAAGATAAAGGTAGAGATGGATCCGAGGATCGGATCTGAACCCAACCTAGTAAGAATGAAGGTGAAGATGGACAACATCCATGGAACATTATGGTGACTACATAACTTCTTTTTTTTTTGTGAGCCAGGGGGTGTATTTGGCTTTTAATCAATTTTCCTTATTGGTGCAAGGGAGTTCAGAATATCAAGGAAAGTATGGTTAAATTCATGAAATGCATCGCTGAGAGGGAGGTGTTGAAGGTAGGACCAGTTAACTAGAGAAAGTCTATAACTGAAGGTTTCTGCATCAAAGCAGGAAAAGTTGCAGCAGTCTTTGCACAGGAGAGATCGGAGAATTTGAAGTGAGCATCTCTGCACGAAAATAGGGAGGTGGTCAGTCAGGGAGTCTATTAGAGTGCTGGGTGTATGGTAGAGGCTGGGACTGGAAGTAAGGATCCAGTCCAGAGTGGAACTGTTAGTGCTGTTTTTATTTAAATGAGTGGACATTGTAATTAATTCTTTGAAGCCATATAGGTTAATGCTAAGGTGTGGAGAATCGGTTGACAGTTTTCTCCAATCAATATTAGCATCTCTCAGGATAATTGTCTCATAGGGTATATGGAGTGAGATCCATGAAAGGATAGGTTCAAGGATGTGTATGTTATTTCCAGGTGGCATATAGATGGTAGCTATAGCAATTTTGGGGAGGGCTTAATGTGGCAATTTAGAATAAGTAGCTCAACTGGGTGGAAGCCAGGGAGATGTATAGGTAGGGGAGACAAGTTGAGTTGCTCGAAGAGCAAAATTGCAACCCCTCCTCCTTCTTTGGAGAGTCTGTCTTGGTGGTAAATGTCACTGGAAGGTAAGATTTCAGTATTGCAGATGTGTGGTTTTAGCCACATTTTGGATAGTGTCAAGCTATGTGGAGAGTGGTGAGCTATCCAAGAGTGCAGATCAGTAGTTTTATTAAGTAGGCTTTGTATATTCATAACGTAGATACCAAGGTGTTTGGTAGCAGAGGGGGAAGAGGGGGGAGGTTGGTATAAGGTGGGTGGAGGGATGATGGAGAGGTGGTAGGGCCAGGATTGGGGTGAGTCTCCCCATCTAGCAAAAGAGTTTGTGTTGTTAGAGTGAGGTAGAAGTAATTAATACAGGTTTTGTATTTCAGTTTAAGGGAGGTAGGAGGGCGAGATAATATTTTGAATTTATGACATTGTGGTTCGGAGAAATTGCACAGAGAGGGAGAGATTAGGAAGTCTAGGGTGGATTCTTTTGGGCTGATTGTTGTGTAAGTGTGGGAGATATGTAGAAGTAATGCAGTTTTGTGTGGTAGGTGGTAAGGAATGTAAGGTAATTGAGTAGGGATGTTGTAAGAAAAAGCTGAATATGGAACATGATATGGAAAGATGTGTGAGACTTAGGAGGAGGTGTAGTGAGGTCAGAGTAGTAATGGGATAGATTGTATATGTTATCTAAGTTGTCAGTTAGGGGAAACCATTTATGAAGGGAGTTAGGAAGAGTGGAAGAGTGTGTTTAACTTGTTAAGACTGTCAAGGTGGGAAAGGTAGTTGTACTAGGAGTGGGGGAGAAGATATTGTGGATGAGGTGGGAGGGATAGCATTAGTAGAAGGGGAGGGGTTTGAGCTGGGTAGAGACAACTGTGATTGGTTTAGAGGGTGGACCTGAAATGATGCTGTGATAGTATAAAACTGGAGAAAGTCTCATATATATCAGGGGCGTGCTACTTTATGCATGCTACTAGTCCTGGAATTTTATTTACAGTGCTTCAGAGGTTCATATGGAATAGATTGTTTATTGTTGCTATTTCTTACTTTGTTGCAAATGATTTGTCGGGTAACTTGGTGCCTGAAAGAATCCAGGGTTGAGGTGAATGTCAACTGCTAGCAGTAGATTCAGCAGTATACTTATATGAGCATGCTGTTTTAGTTTATGTGGAATAGCTCATGAAAATACCTTTGAACCTTTTTTGGAGGTATGGAATACTTTAGGTTTAATCAGGTTTGTGTAGTGATTTTTTTTTGAATGTGGGGACTGACACTGAACAGGATGGATGAAGGGGTTATGTTGTAATCACGTGTCTTTTAGTACTATGTACAGTAGTCAGAGAGTAGTGTTTGTAAATCTGTCAGCTGCCAACAAAGCAATTACTAGAAAATGGAAATCAATGCCTAAATCATCGGTATTTGAAATACTGAATGTTACAAAAGAGATAAAAGAACTGGAAGACGGACCTTTACAAAAGGGAAGGAGCAAATTACATAGAAATAAATGGAAAGTGAAGGAACAATAACATGCAGAACAATGCTCAGGAGGAGTAGGTGTGAGGTTTAAGGGAAGTCAGGAATTCATCAATTTATGTAATGTTTGACTAATGATATTTGCCAAAGAAGAAAAGATATGTGAAACTGGAAAAAATGTTAATATGGTATGTTTTCTTTGTTGCTAATGTATGTTTGCCTAGGTCTTAAATTGCAATTTAATGAAGGTGTTTAAAAAGAAGAATTTCTGTACACTTATTTGAAACACCAGATGGGTTAGGACTGAAGGAATGAAACCTTTGTCAATGACTCCTCTTATCTGGGTAAGGCCTTTGCACAAATAAATAAATAATCTAAATAAGGGAAAATGATGATCCTCTTCAATCTGCAGTGAGCCACCACAGGAGCTAAGCACTTTGTAAACACTCTTGGTGCAGGGGGTAGACAGAGAGGTTGTTGTGTCTTTCGGCTTAACCCGGTTAGGGGTCGCCACAACGGAACTCCGGTCCGCTAATGTTTGGTAGTGGATTTTTACATGCCGAGTTACCAGCCCTGACGAACAACCTTCAACTAAGGCACGCCCATTCACGCATGCCTCCACATGGAAGACACTCTAACTGAGAATCGAACGGGATAACGTCTTGCTGTGAGGTGACAACGCTACCGCAGGGGTAGACAGAGAGGTAATGCAGAAAATTGATTATGTGACCCAGATGAACAGACTTTTAGGAATCTTCTGAAATTGTAAGCTAATGTGATACAATGGTAAGCAACCTTGAGATCTAAGGTTACCATAACACAGTGGACTGGAAGTAGTGCTAACACTGAATGGAGGTTGACATCTTGAATTTCGGAACCTTCACATAAAGGCTGAGAAAGGAGAGATCAAACACTCCCCAAGGGTGCTCCTTTTTTGGGCTTAGAAACGTTCTGGAATAAAAGCCCCTTCTTAAGTGTTCTGTAGGAACAAGTTCTATGACAACTGCTTCTAACGTGTTGGAGCACTTGAGGAAACAATTCTGCTTGGTTGGGAGGATGAAGGGAAATCCCCTTGAAAGGAAGAAGATTACCTATCCATTATTGCCAGTTATAACCCCCTTGAATCATCTTTAAATCCCATTTGTCTGAAATTATCAGATGTGAAGACAGAGCACCGAGGGTCAGATACTCTGAAACCGGAATGGAAAATAGGTGCAGGAGGAGTGGGGGGGACTGATCAGTCAGTAGAAGATGGGCTCTGACCCTTTTTTTGGGAAATCTTTTTTTTTTTTTTTTTTTTTTTTTGTGGGGTTGTTATCCTCCTGATATTTCTTCTTGGGCACCTGTCTGTTATTAGGCTGCACACTCTGCTTTTTCTGTCTGTTGAAAGAGGTAGAGGGTTTTGCAAGGGAAGAATCAGGGGACCTAAAGAATCCTAGAAAAAACTGAAATAATTTACCTCTCTTACCCCACCATTTGAGGACCTGTGAAGCAGCAAGCCTAAACAAAACCTCTACGTCCATAGGTAAACTCAAACTTTCTGACCAACTCATCTGAAAAGTTTTGGTTACATATCCAAACAAATCTCAAAACAGTACCTGAAGTGGAAGCCCTGCAAACAGTATCAGCACAACCACGTGCACACCCTTTTTAAGGCACGTACAGAAACTTGGGACAGGTTAGACACCATCATGATTCACGTAAGATCTACATTCAGGAGTCAGAGAAGCAAGAAATTCTTTCAAGCTGTTCGCACACTTTAAAATAAACTTCTAGATATAACCCTGACACAGTTCAAGATTCTGAAGGCTAATGTGGCAGAAGAAAAAAAAAGTATCTTGCCTTGTCTAACCACTTACCTTTCGTATGCCCAGGAACTGCCAGCTCTGGTGGAAAACCTGTCTGCTCCCAAGCAAATACATTCCTCAGTATGGAAATAGTCTCAGAAAAAAGGGAAAACTTCCACAGGGACAACTTCAGGCTCACTATCCAGTGAATTAGAGTCTTGGGCTATAGAACCCTGATGGCAGCAAATGCACCCTCTTACATAGAAAGAGGAAAATAAACATTAGAAGGCAAATAGTACCCAGAATTGACAGTGTCAAACTTTTAGCCAAGGTAACAGGGTAATAAAATCATTTTGACAGTAACCATTACTTTATATTTAATATGATTAATTTTCTGTGTTTTTTTTTCTGGATACTTTCCTAATGGGTGAATGGTTAGGGGACAACATATCATATCTCCATGGTACAAATAACTGATAAACCCAAAAAAACTGGTCCAAGCAGTAGTAGAATCAACACCAGGATTTAATAGAAACTTAATAAAAACTTTAAGCGCTTTTCATTTGCTATGTATGCAAACTTCATCAGAAGTAAAAACATATCATCAACATATCATCCCAAACAAAAAAAGTCTCTCTGCACTGGCACCTCGAGATAATCCTCCTGAAGTTTCTCCCATACCCAAAATTAATGACTTTTCCATACCCAAGCAGTGCACCTGAACAGCCACAGAGGACATGCCTGACACCCAAGCTGTAGTGGTCGGCAATGCAACACCAGATGGATTCGAGGAAATACGTAAGTGGTATGAGGAACCAGCAGTGGCCACTGCAGAATCACTGACCATCAGCTGAGGTAAAGTAGGATTCTGCATGGGAGGCATGGACTCATGTTTTATTTTTTTTTTCCTTTTAAGTACATTTTGGACAAGGATCAGCAGGACTGAGGTTAGTATCCATGCTGCAACTGGGGAAGAAGCCTGATTGTCAGTAAGGTACTCCTGTAGGAGATGGTCAGTAGGTAAGTTGTCACTAGTAAACACAAACACCATACAACCCTTGCAAACAAATAAAAATGCTCCAAAGTTACACAAGCAACACATCTTCCCTGGGAAAACAGATCGATTTAAGTAAACCTCCTAAAAATCCAAATGGCACACCATATCTCTGACATTAAATTAAAGGTTCTTAAGAATCCATTAGCCAAACACAGCCTTGATTTCCAAATCACATGCATTTTACAGTTCATATGCTGGAAATAGTGGAACAACAACCCCCTCCATGACAACCTAAATGCTTTTTTAAAAAAGAGAGAACTTGCTTGGCAACTTCAGCTTAAGGCTTTCAAAAAGCCAGGACTACACATCACGTGTTCCATGAAAAGCCTGTTGAATTAAGTAAACAAATCACAAAAGCAACTATTAAAGCTATTTTATGCTGTATGGTTTTGTCACACTTTTAGGCCATTTTGAGAATGTTCTAGGTAATTGACCACTATCTGGAATGTTTTTAAAGCACGATTCATGCTCACTAATTTTCCTACCATACTAAATTACTAATAATAAAGTTATTGCAGTCGAATCTGGACATATGCAAGACCAGACCTCCATATGCCCCATGAAAGCTGGTTACTAGCACTAACATTCACTAACAATTTCAAATTAAGAGCTAAAGCTTTAATGAATTTTACAAGACTTTACGTCTTTTAGGTTATTATAAGTGTTTTAAAAAGAGGTCACTTCAACCTTGAAACAATGTTCATTCTACCCAACAGTTCACCCATTATACCATTGATATTGATCACTGTTATAAATAATCCGGGTTTAGTACTGTAAGTACTTTGTTAAAGATGGATCTGAGGAAGCTCATCATGCGAAAGTGCTTTTGTTTATATACTGGTAACCCTTTCTTTACAAATGTTTTGTTAAAACATTCTGAAACATTTAAAAACCTCACTAAGACAGGATCGTATTCCAAATAGCTAGTCTTAAAACCCAGTTGGTTACTTATCCATAATATTCAACTAGAGTAAAACCAACGCCACCAATTACATGCAATTTTTTTCATCCTATTAGAAGCTCAAATACAGCATAACCAATTTCACCCACTGCATGCCATGGCTTTCTCCAATCAAAAGCTTACCCAATGGACCCCCCCCACACTGTTTTAGTGGCTATAAAAAGTCATGCTGATTGACTGTAGTACTTATATCAGAAAAAGCCATTTTCATGCCTTCTGTGCTTATCCATGTTTGAATAAAGCTTTTTTTTTAAAGAATGATCTGCATCTTATTCTTAGGAAAGAAGAGGATGACATAATCAAGGGTAAACCTGATAATTTAATTTTGCATGTCAGTGACTTCAAAAATGTGTTGAATAATCATTACTACTATAATTGTTATTTTTTTTTTCATAACCTTGTGGAGCTTTTCTCCCCAGGCTACTGCTGAAAATGAGCCAACAACCCAGTCGGACTTTCCAGGTAAACAAATGTAAAACAAATAAATTAATAAATACATAATTTGAAGTACTACAGGCCAGAAACTTTAAGGAATTAGAAGACACTTCTGACATGTCATATTTAATGATTCCTAGAAACTTGTAATTTTTGGGTTAAAGGAAAAAAAAAGAGAGAGGTATAGGTTGTCTTAAAGTAAACTCTAATACCACTTTAAGCATAAAAGAAGGATTAGTTCCCAAGGAAACAATGTCTGTGCAGAAAATGAGAGAAGGATGGCTCACCATAACAGCTTATAACTCAATCTTCTTGCAGAAGTCAAAGCACCCAGTAAAACTGTTTTCTGTATTAAGAGCCTCCAGTCAGCCAGATGAGCTGGTTCAAATGGAAAAAAGTGTTAGCTTTTCTAATACAAAAGTATGATCTCAAGGAGGAAAGTACAGTTGTTTACTCTTACCATTAATGTAGATGTTTGAGTGTATTCACTGTTGCAGTCATCACACTTCGGTTATCTGCCTGTAGTAGCCCTCAGTCGGCCCAAATATCAGAGTCTTGGGATTTCTGCTGTCACCTCTTTCATGGCGTCAGGGGTATAAAACATACAGCCGATGCCATTACATCAGTTTTTCTTGCCCCAGATGTCAGGAGCCCCCAAATAGGAAGCAATCACATGGTATGGAACACCTCCAGTAGAAAGTAAATACCATTGCCATAAGATATGTCCAAAAAAGGGGATAGTAGAAAGTATAGAAAAGACAGGGGGCTGGAAGGAGAGTAACCAGGACTGCAACAGTGAATATACTCGAGCATCTACATTTATGGTAAGTGTACACAATTGTACTATGTTCTTAGTGTTTCACTATTACAGTCATCACACTTGGGTTGATTCCCAAAGCTAGTGAAGGGTGGAGGCAGTCAAGAAGTAGTAGGGCTGGTTAGCAGGCTTTGTAAGACTGCTGTGGCAAATCCAGCTCTGGATTTAGCAAAGAGAGGCAAGTGGTAATGCTTGGTGAAGGTGTGTACACAACTCCAGGTTGCAGCTTCCAGGATGACCCTGGTAGGGACTCCCCTGAGAAATGGTGTAGAGGTTGAGGTAGCCCTAGTGAAATGAGGGATGATCCCCTGTGGGTAGGTTTTCCATGGTGTTTCTACCAGAAATGGATGCAGAGTGCTATCCATTTAGAAATGGTTTGCTTTGAAATGGCCTTCCCCTCTGTCCCTGTAGCAAAGCTGACTAGCAGCTGGTCAGATTTTTGAAAGATTTAGTCCTGTCAAGGTAGAGCATGAGCTGTCTGTGCACGTCCAAGGAGTGCAGGATCCTTTCCCCTTTATTCTGAGGATTAGGAAAAAAAGGTTAGTAAATGGATGGATTGGTTTAAAGCCACACTGGATACCACCGTGGATATAAATGATGGGTTAGTCCTGAGGGAAACCCTGTCCGCATGGAAGATAATGAAGGGTTCCACAGCCATAAGGGCCTGTAACTCAGACACTCTTCTTGCTGAAGTGATGGCTAGAAGTAAGGCTGTTTTCCAATAGAGGAATTTTAACTCTGCTGTAGCAGCAGGCTCAAAAGGGGGGAGCATGAACTTCTCTAGTACAAAGAGAAGGTCCCAGGCAGGAGTGGGAGTTCTCCTCGGGGGTCTTAAATTGTTAGCTTCTCTCAGGAACTGATGGATCAGAGGGTGAGAGAAGAGGGGTGGCTCAGTATTGTAATGAGCTGAGATGGCAGAGGCATGAATCTTAATTAATGAGAAGGATAGGCCTTTGTGGAGCAGCTCTGCTAGATAAGCTAGGATTTGAGGTAAGGCGGGCACGGCTGTGTCCTTTCCTTGAGACGGCTCCAAGAACAGTATCTTTTCCACTTTTCTGAATAGGATTTCCTAGTACTAGGCCTCCTGGCCTCAAGGATAACATATCCAGCACCTGTTTGCTGAGGGTTGCTGGTGATGTATTCAGGGAATAAGCCAGGCTGCCAGGTTCAGGGTCTGCAGCTGAGGATGCAAAATCTGTCCCTCCCGCTGGAACAGCAGAGAGGGGGGCTGATGTAGGTGCCAGGGTGGCACTGCTGTCAGACTGCGTAGGAGTAGGTACCAGTGCTGGCGTGGCCAGTCTGATGCAATAAGGATTGTCTTTGCCCTGTCCTGTTTGATCTTGAGTAGTACCTTTGAAAGGAGGGGCAGAGGGGAAAAGACATAGACTGAGAGGTTTTCCCATGTAAAGGATAGGGCATCCACTTTCCATGCTTGGCTGTAGGGAATTCTGGTGCAAAGTTTGCTCAGTTGATGACTTTGGGGGGAAGCAAAGAGGTCTACTTCTGGTGTCCCCCACCTGTGTATTAGAAGTTTGAATGAGTTGGATTCCAGTTTCCACTCGTGTGGGTCCATTACATTTCTGCTTAAGTCGCCTGCCAGTGAATTTTGTTTGCCTGGCAGGAATTGAGCTTGCAGGTGCACTTGAAGACCCTGAATAGCATCCTGCCCTCACCAAGAATGATACCTCAGTATAGAGAAAAAATGATCAATTTCAACAATTGACTAAGCTTCTGGTATCATTCAAAGGGGATCCAGTGTCTGTCAGCCTGGGACGACATGCTCGAAAAGCCGCGTTGCTTCGCAAGAGACGGCTTGCACCTGTCACCCCTAGGCTTTCAAATACTGGCCAAGGCTCTTGCTGCCCCCATACTGCCTTTTTTAGGCAAGGCTCAAAAGTAAAACCCATCTCCTTAAACAGCACAACTAACAAAAAACGAAGAGTTATGCTACTCAACACCAGTTTAAGTCTCAAAATGCACGTGCTCGAAGCACTCCTCAGTATGGAGAACGTCGACATCTGTGCAGTAACTGAAACCTGGTTCAAGGCTCGAGAGAGCACCCCAGCACTACTGGGCTACAACTCATACCACACGCTTCGGCCACAGAACACGGACCGAAACACAAAAGGAGGGGGTGTATCCATATTCATCAAGGATACCTACACCTCCAGGTTAGTGGTGCAGCATGATACCTCTCAGATCATCCACGTGCAACTAACATCGGGCAAATCTGCAATGCAAATTGTGGCCTGCTACAGATCACCCTCCATGACCCAGTACCACCACTCCACCTTTCTGGAGACACTGGAAAACATGAAGGTCCTACCAAACACCCTGATATTGGGCAATTTCAATTACCCTACCATTCACTGGGAAAACTACTCAAGTACAAATTCCCAGGCCCAACGCTTCCTGGAATTCATCAACTCAAATGCCCTGGATCAGCTGGTAAACTCCCCTACCAGATGTGAAAACATATTGGACCTGGTCATCACCAACATGGGCGACAGGTGTTCCACACTGGAGGTCAACCCATCACTGGTTAGATCAGATCATAAACTAATCACTCTGGATGTCCACACCCCACCACCACCCCCAACTAAGGAAACCATAGTAAAAAACTTTTCTAAAGCAAACTTCACCTTACTTAAGACAGAGGTGATAAGTTTCACAGCCCCCACTCTAAAGGGTAACACTGTCCAACATGTAGAAACCTTTACAAATGCACCCTATGAGCACCTACAAGGATGCATGGATTATGTCATCCCTAGCAAAACCAAGACTCACTCCTCTAAGAGAAGGAAACCAGTTTGGTGGACCCCTGCAATAAACAGCTATACAATAGGAGGAAACTAGTTCAGAAAAAAAGCAAATCCCAAGAAGGAACGACATCCCTGATCAGTATCGGTAAGAAACTGAGGTACCTCATGAAATCATCCAAGGCTAACTTCGAAAGAAAAATAGCCAAGGATTCAAAAGATAATCACAAAGCCTTCTTTAGCTATGTTAAGAATCTAAGTTGCAATTCGCAGATATGCACTGAACTAGTGCAAAATAGCACAAAATATACTAAACCTACTGATATTGCCAACATCCTGGCAGATAGATTCAGTGCAAACGTCACCCCCCCCCCCCATCATCATCTTCTTTCGGCTGTTCCCGTTAGGGGTCGCCACAGCGGATCATCTGTTTCCATTTCTTCCTGTCCTCTGCATCATGCTCTTTCACACCAACTGCCAGCATGTCCTCTCTCACCACATCCATACACCTTATCTTAGTCCTTCCTCTTACCCGGCAGCTCCATCCTTAGCATCCTTTTCCCAATATACCCAGCATCCCTCCTCAGCACATATCCAAACCAACGCAATCTCGCCTCTCTTGCTTTGTCTCCAAACTGTCCAACCTGAGCTGACCCTCTGATATATGGATTCCTAATCCTGTCCATCCTAGTCACACCCAGTGCAAATCTTAACATCTTTAACTCTGCCACATCCAGCTCGGACGTCTGCCTTTTTGTCAATGCCACCATCTCCAACCCATATAACATAGCTGGTCTCACTACCATCTTGTAGACCTTCCCTTTCACTCTTACTGATATCCATCTGTATAAATCACTCCTGACACTCTCCTCCACCCATTCCACCCTGCCTGTACTCTCTTCTTCACCTCTCTTCCACTCACCATTACTCTGAACTGTTGATCCCAAGTACTTAAACTCATCCACCTTTACCAGCTCTACTCCCTGCATCCTCACCATTCCTCTACCCTCCCTCTCATTTACACACATATATTTTGTTTTAGCCCTGTTGACATTCATTCCTTTCCTCTCTAAAGCATATCTCCACATCTCCAGGGTCTCCACAACCTGGTCCCTACTCTCACTACATATCACAATGTCATCTGCAAACATCATAGTCCACGGGGCCTCCTGTCTGATCTCGTCTGTCAACCTGTCCATCACCACTGCAAATGAGAAAGGTCTCAGAGCTGATCCTTGACGTAATCCCACCTCCACCTTAAACATATCTGTCACTCCCACCGCAGTCCTCACCAATGTCACACCACCCTCGTACATATCCTGTACCACTCTTACATACTTCTCTGCCACTCCCGACTTCCTCATACAATACCACAACTCCTCTCTAGGCACCCTGTCATATGCTTTCTCTAAGTCCACAAAGACACAATGCAACTCCTTCTGACCTTCTCTGTATTTTTACAACGCTCTCAGAGCAAACATTGCATCTGTAGTGCTCTTTCCTGGCATGAAACCATACTGCTGATCACTAATCATCACCTCCCTTCTTAACCTAGCTTCCACTACTCTTTCCCATAACTTCAAGCTGTGATTGATCAATTTCATCCCTCTGTAGTTACTGCAGCTCTGCACATCACCCTTATTCTTAAAGATAGGTACCAAAACACTTTTTCTCCACTCCTCAGGCATCCTCTGACTTTCCAAAATTTCATTAAACGATCTGGTTAAAAATTCCACTGACATTTCTCTTAAGCACCTCCACGCTTCCACTGGTATTTCATCTGTGCCAACAGCCTTTCCATTTTCATCCTCTTCATAGCTGTCCTTACTTCCTCCTTGCTAATCTGTTTCACTTCCTGATTCACTATCCCAACATCATCCAACCTTCTCTCTCTTTCTCTCATTCTCTTCATTCATCAGCCCTTCAAAGTACTCTTTCCATCTACTCAACACACTCTCCTCGCTTGTGAGTACATTTCCCTCACTATCCTTCATCACCCTTACCTGCTGCACATCTTTCCCAGCTCTGTCCCTCTGTCAAGCCAACTGGTACAGGTCCTTTTCTCCCAATTTAGTGTCCAATCGCTCATACAACTCTCCATATGCCTTATCCTTAGCCTTTGCCACCTCTCTCTTTGCCATGCGCCTCATCTCCTTATACTCATGTCTACTTTCTTCATGTCTGACAATCCCACTTCTTTGCCAGCCTCTTCCTCTGTATACTCTCCTGTACTTCCACCACCAGGTCTCCTTGTCCTCCTGCCTCCTGTACTTCCACCACCAGGTCTCCTTGTCCTCCTGCCTCTGTTCATATGTCACACCAAGCACCTTTCTAGCAGTCTCCCTTACTAGCTCTGTTGTAGTTACCCAACTATTCACTGCCTCCCAGTGCCTGTCTTAACTCTTCCCTGAACTCCACCTCACAAACACCCTTTTTTTAACTTCCACCATTTAATCCTTGGCACTGCTTTCACACTCCTCCTCCTCTTCTTGATCACCAACGTCATCCTACAGACCACCATTCTATGCTGCTTAATTACACTTTCCCCTGTCACCACTTTACAGTCTCCAAACTCCTTCAGACTGGCCCTTCTACATAGGATATAATCCACCTGTGTTCATCTTCCTCCACTCTTGTACATCACCCTATGCTCCTCCCCCTTCTTAAAATACGTATTCACCACAGCCATGTCCATCCTTTTCACAAAATCCACAGTCATCTGACCTTCTGCATTCCTCTCCTTAACACCATACCTACCCTTCACTTCCTTATCCCCTCTGTTCACTTCACCAACATGCCCACTGAAGTCCGCTCGAATCACTAGTCGATCACCCTTGGGTGCACTCACCACCACTTCATCTCATCCATCGCACACCCAACTTGTTGAGCATATGCACCAACATTCATCATTACACCATCAATTTAAAGCTTCATAAACATCACTCTATCAGGCACTCTCTTCACCTCCAAAACACTCTTGGCATACTGTTCCTTTAGGATAACCCCTACCCCATTTCTCCTGCCATCCACACCATGATAGAACAATCTGAACCCACCTCCTATACACCTGGCCTTACTTCCCTTCCATCTGGTCTCTTGCAAGCACAGTATATCAACCTTCCTTCTCTCCATCATATCAGCTAGCTCTCTCCCTATACCAGTCATACTGCCAACATTCAAAGTTCCTACACTCACTACTACACTCCTAACCTTCCTCCTCTCTTCCTGCCCTCCTCTTCTCCTTCGGCCAACAGTAGCCCAATTTCCGCCAGCACCCTGTTGACTAACTGGTGGCAGTCGTGGTTAACCCGGGCCTTGACCGATCCGGTATGGAAATATGAAATGTTCTCTGCATAAGTCATTTGGCAGAGGTTTTATGCCGGATGCCCTTCCTGACACAACCCTCCCCATTTATCCGGGCTTGGGACCGGCACAAAGAAATGCACTGGCTTGTGCATCCCCAGTGGCTGGGTTCAAACTTTACCCCCCTCTCACCTTCAAAAGGGCCCACAACAATACTGGAAAAGTGTAGTGTCCCAAAAATCACAGACGCACAGGTGAAAACAGTCCTTTCCAAAGCCAAAAACACAGCATCAATGGGACCAGATGGTTTCCCAGGCTGCATCTTGCATGAACTACAGAATGAACTAACCCCCCACCTAAACACGCTGTTCAACCTCAGCCTCTCCACAGGCTACGTGCCCATAGAATGGCACACAGCAATGGTTATTCCTCTCCACAAAGGAGGGGCCACAACTGGTAACTATTGCCCCATAAGCCTGATTAGCCTGGTCTGCAAGACTATGGAGCGCATCATCATGGAACTTATTTACAAAGACATTGGGAATCTCCAAACACTTGACCCGACCCAGTTTGGCTTTGTTAAGGGCAGATCATGCCTACTAAACCTGGCTGACGTCTTCAAGACAGTCACCAAGGCCATAGACAAGGGAAAGGTGGTTTACACAGCCTACCTTGACCTCGCCAAGGCTTTTCGACACTATTCCCCACTCGGGTATTACAGAAAAATTCACTAGCCTGAACATAAACCCCTACGTCACGAGATGAGTTGCCAACTGGCTTACAGACAGAACTCGCATGGTAAGAATAGCAGGCTCCAGGTCCGACTCTAAACCAGTCGCAAGTGGTGTCCCGCAAGGCTCAGTCCTGGGACCCCTACTGTTCGGCATATACTTCTCAGAAGTACAGGCAAACACAGGAGGACTATGGCTAACCAAGTTCACCGATGACTGCAAACTGGGAGCCATAATTGACTCTCCGGCTGACACGGACATCCTCCAAAAGGGCCTTACTGAGACGGACACCTGGTGTCAAAGTTATGGCCTCAAGCTAAACGCCAAAAAATAAATAGGCATCCCGTTTGGGAAAAACAAAACACCCACGAATTGCCACATAGGTGGCAGCCCCCTTAATACTGAGGAGGTAAATAAGAGATCTGGGGACCCAGGTAGATAGTAATCTCTCCTTTGACAATCATAATGCCAAAGTAGTTAGGAAATCCTTCTATGTGGCTCATCTAATTACTAAAGGGTTCGCATCTAGAAATAAAGAGGTTATATTGCCTCTTTACTCGTCACTCATTAGACCCATCATAGAGTACAATGCCCCATTTGGGATGTACCTCACAAGACACTTCCAACAGCTGGAAAGACCACAAAAGTACCTCATCAAGAGGATTACTGGTCTCAAACATATGTCCTATGCAGACAGACTGACAAAACTTCGCCTGTACTCAGTGGCATATCGCTTACTCAGAGGTGATCTCTGCCTGACTTACAAAGCCATGTCCAACTCAGAACTGATGGACATGCTCCACCTAAAGAAATCCAAGTCACTGCGAGCCACGCGCTCTAGTGAGCTAAACCTCGCCACAACAATAAATAGAACATGCTGGAGGGATAGATTCCTGTCACAGAGACTCCCCGTGCTTTGGAACAAAATTCCAAATTACATCAGGCAGAGCTCCTCACTAACACTCTTCAAGAGAAACCTTGACAAGTTGATGGGTAACAGAAATACACCCCTGGGATCACTTCATTGGTGCTGCTTGACAGAGGATCAGTTAATTAATTAATGGGGTGATGAAAGCTGACACACTCTGGCTAGGCTTATAAATGCCCTCAGGCAGACAGCCTAATACCTACCTATGAACCTAAGGCTGTGTTCCACAGCACCATGGCTAACCTGCAGAGGGGGTAGGAATGTGTTCCCCCTTGCTTGTTTATGTACCACATAACTGTGGTGTTGTCTGTCTTTATCAAGAGTTGTCCTGGCAGGATAAGGTATTTGAAGGCTGTCGGTGCATTCTGCACAGCTAACATTTCTTTTTGATTGTTATGCAGGTGAATTTGTCCTGGACTCCATTTGCCTTGAGTGCATTTGACTGCCATGTGAGCCCCCCATGCATAGTCTGATGCATCTGTTGTCAGGGTTTTGGCGGCGGGGGGGGGGGGTTGAGTGAAAGGGAGTCCCTTGTTGTGGTTGCAAGCCTCTGCCCACCAAAGAAACTCTTCCCTTAGGCAAGGAATGATAGGAATCTGTTTCCAGGTCCTGAGAATGCTGACACCAGAGACAAGTATCACTGAAGTTTCCTCATATGCAGTCTTGCATATCGAATTAGTAGAATGCATGAGGCCATGAACCCTAGGGCTTGCAGTATTTTTCTTGCAGATAGCTGGGTTTGGGTGGCCAGTAATTTGAAGTAATTTGTCAAATAAACCTGTGTTTCTGGAGTGAGGAATGCCATCTGGGAAGTTGTGTTCAAGCTTGCTCCCAGGAATACAATCTTTTGGCTGGGCACCAGATGTGATTTCTTTTCATTGACGGTATACCTCAGAGATGTTAGGAGTCTTTACAAACATCAGGTGCTGAAGTAGCAATTCCTGACCGTCTGCCTGAATCAGGCAATCATCCAAGTATGGGTAAATTTGAATATTTCTCTGCCTGCAGTATGCAATGGCTGGAGCCAGACACTTTGTGAAAACCCTGGGTGCAGTAGACAAGCCAAAGGGAAGTGCAGAGAACATAGATATTTCCTGCAAGACTCCCTTATGGGGATGTGCAGATAAGCTTCTTTTAAGTACAGGGTGACTAGCCAGGAGTCTCTGGCTAGCATAGGAAGCAGCTGCTGGAGTGTAAGCATTTTGAATTTTGGTACCATCAGGAAGGAGTTGAGAGTTGTCAGATCCAGAATAGGGCTCCAAGAGTTCTGGGCACCAGGAACAATCTGGATTATAAACCCTTTCTGCTTTGCTCTGTTGGAACAGGTTGAATAGCCCTGATACTGAGAAGAGAAAATACTTGCTTTTGGGCCTCTGTCCACTGGCTTGGAGGAAGTTCTGGCAATCCGCTTGGGGTTGGCAGTGAGGGGAAGCAGAATCTGTATCCCTGGAATACAATGTTTAAGACCCATCGGTCCTAAGTAATATACTCCCAGTTTTTTGCATGCAGGGCGAGTTTTCCTCCTAGGGGTGTAAGTACCTGGGCATGGCTGGGAAGGATGAAGGACAAGTAATTGTGAACTTTTTCCATAAGGGGATGGGCTTGCCACTCCCTGTATTTGAGGAGGAAGCCCCCCATTGTTTAGATCTGTGCATACCCTGAGACTGTAGTCTTTGTGGTCTGTTGCCCCTGGGTTTGGACTGAGAAGTTCTGGGAGGGACCAGTTTTTGAAGGCCAATGCCTACTGAATCTAGGTGGCTGCGCCTGTAAGAAACCTTTCACAGTTTGCATAGATTTAGCTTTTCCCTCCATCTTTTTAAGAACAACTTCTGCTTTTGAGCCAAACAAACATTCTTGGTTTAATGGAGCATCAGTAATTTTGCTTTGACATGGTCTGGCAAGATTTATTCCTTCAGCCAAGCATGCCTTCTCAGAACAGACCCAGTGACAGCAGCCCTGCAAGATGCTTCTAAGGCATCAAAACCACATTGCAAAGTAAGTTTACCAACTTGGTTTGCCGAATGGATTAACTCTTGTAAGTCTTTATTTTCTGTACAATCAGGAATCAACATTTTTTTTTGTTTAATTAGTTCCATAATATGCTGTTGGTACTTCAGCATGTGAAACTGGCAATTTAAAGCCCTGATGGCAAGAGCTGCAGAGGTATATACCTTCTTACCCATCTGTCTAAAGCCCTAGTCCCTGTCCGAAAGGGTAGGGTTTTTGGCTGTAGTAGCCTTAATACCTTTAGGTCCCTGGGAAATGGTCTCTGGATCCGCAGTGGGATTTTTAAAGAGAAATTTGAGAGAGTCAGGTACTCTCTAGTACCTGTCAGGCTTTCTAGGAGCTGGTGGTAAAGTATCAGGGGTAAGACTGGATTCCATGAAGACATCATCTACAATATCCAGGTAAGGGGGTATAGCTAGAAGTCTATGTTGAGACAAGTCTAAAAATTCCCTGAGTCTCTTTTTTTGGACTGTGGGTAGTCCTGGCATTCCCAGCGGAAATGCTGTCTTAGGGTATGCACGGTTTCACGGAAAGAAAAGTCCTCTGAGCGGGAGGCAGAGGGAATGGAATCCTCTGCATCTGAGTTCTCACAGGTAGATAAGGGTATGTCCTGGTAATCTGAACATTGGGTCTTTTAACTAAGATACAGTGTGACCATATAAATAATGCATTTTCTTGCTTTTGTACATCATTTGGCTAGAGGCTTTAGCACTTACGTATGAACAACTGGCATGAAGCATATGTATTGTTTCTTGATTTGGGTCATGGTATACCATCATTCTTTATTTTGGGCCCGCAGGATGGAAAACTAGTGGTTGCTGCACTCACTTGGGATTGTCGATATCACGATAATTGGGAGCTTTTGCTTTAAGTATATTGGATTATTCTAAAGTGTGTTCTACATTCTCCATGGCTTTGGATTTGGAACAAACATTATTTTGGACTTGAACAACACAAATTGTACTTCTTATTGAACTCTTGTATGATTGGACAGGTTGTCATTTTCTAACATATTATGTTGAGTTTAACATGTCCCTTATATTTTATGTTTTTGTTAAACATTGGTCATATGATTATTATAAATGTACCACAATAATCACTTTTTTGTTTTTAGGGCACGTTTCATCAAGTGCTATATTAATGTGATGATTTTGGCGGTTATATTTCATATGACTATAAGAGACGGTTTTCATGTACTGTATTTCATGATTTACTTTTACATATTACAGCTCAATGTATAAGTAATAGGTACATATTTGGTTTCCATTGGTTTGACTCAACATATGGATAAGGGCAATAGTCCGTTTACATTATGTTTTTTTGACATTACCATGTGTTATGGGTTGTTGCCAAACGCCATTTATTTCGGATAAGAGCATTTCATTCCGGGCTTATAATTTTTGGTGACATCCTCACCAGAATATAGTCTTATTGAATTAATTTGATATTCATATTGGGGTTGTTGGGTGTCCGGTTGAGTGTAAACACCACATCATACTATTTCATTTAATTTATAGAAGTATTATATCTGACCCATTTACGGTGGCCAACAGTTTTGGTGGTGGTAAGATTGTCAAGTATTGGCATCAAGTGTACTAGATGAGACGAACGTCGATCTAGTCAGTAGTATTTGGGCAAGCTTTTTATAGCTTGACCCACTACAAACTAATTACAACCAGGATATACCTTTATTTTTATTATTTTTCTCAGATTCAATTCTGTTTTATATTATTGGCATTTTACCATCTATAGGTAGTTTTCTGGTGGTTCTTTGCAATACTTATTCGAATTGGTCACTTATTGTAATAGGGGTCTTAATAATAGATGGATAGTGGTGGTGATTTTACTATAACAATCAGGACATCCTTAATAATCTACAATTTTTATTTTGGACTTTTTTCTAACTAGTGATTTTTTTCTAACTAGTGACTACTTCTGTTTGGGGTGGTCTGGAACTTATAGGTCCAGAGTGTTGTAATTTTGGTTTTGGGAATTATTTGAACATTGATTTAAACGAAATTTTACATGGGTTAGCGTCCGATAGGGATAATTTAGAGGTGTTTGGCTTAACCACTAATACTGGATCACATATGTCCAATCATGTAGAGGATGATCAACAGAAATGTAGTTTTGTTTTTACAAAACTTGGGAGACAGATGAAAATTTTGCGTTCTAATGTATGGCACATGAAATTGTTCAAAGCCTACAAAGCTAAGGACATAACACCAAGGGGGTTGAGAGTGCGTTTACAACCTTTAGTGGCCCATATAGATAATGAGCTATCCAAAGACTGGGCTGAAGCCCAACATTCATCTTCTATGCAATTTGTAGATTGTCTGTTAAAATATTATGACAGAACCATTGCTTGCCATCTTTTAGATATTCAAAATTTATGTGTGGAGGCTGAACAATTTAATAAGCAGGAGTTTTATTCTCAATATGTTTCAGATTTGGCTAAAGATTTGTCCATTCTTGAAAAACAACTCATGAAACGTAAGATTAACAAATTTCACCGTGACCTCATGGACTATGAAAAAGGGAAACCTTTCATCAGTCAGAAAACAGTTAGATTTAGTGAACATAAAATTACTCAGAAGGGGAATAACAAAAAAAGACCTAGGTCAATTCTTAGACATCAAAATATTTTTTCTGATGCCACCTCTGAAGAGGAAACCTCTTCGGCTACTGATGGAGAAGTGTCTTCACGCCAGGTGTCCCCAGTAGCCAAAAGAAGACAAATGCCCCCTTTAGATCAAAGGGTAGGAGGAGGGGGGGCAGAAAACACAGATCTAGGTTCAACTACACCAACGTTACAAAACCTGTTGAAACAAATGATAAAGTAATAAATAATGTTCACAACATTTCTTCTACTGTTCTTTCACCAGTACAAATAGCACTCCTTAATAAAGGATTAAATTTTGTCCCAAGTTCTGTGGTTTCTGAGAATGATTTATTAAATGATGTTAATGATTTTTGCAGATCACTAAACCTCAAAATATTTTTTTCAGATAACGATGTTTCCCAAAGATCAACTGAATTTAGATTTGGAAAGTCCTCATTTGTTCCTCCGATGAACAGACATGTTTCCATTTTTAGAGAATGTATTATGAAAGAACTACATTTTGCGAATGTTTATCAGCCACAATTTAACAATTTATCTGCTATGGAAAGACAGGCTTTGTTGGAGCTCAAAAATAATCATCAGTTGGTTATCACCATGGCTGATAAAGGGGGTGCTATTGTGGTCATGGACCATCAGGCTTACATTAATGAAGCTTCACGACAATTATCGGATTCTAGCTATTACAGGGAGTTAAATGTGGATCCCACTTTACAGTTTAAGGAAGATATTGATAGGTTTTTGAAAGTGTCAGTTAACCAGGGTGTGATTAGCGAACAGGTAGCTAAACAGTTGAAGGTGGAGGAACCTATTCCATAATACCTGTATTTACTACCCAAAATACATAAAGATGCTCGCAACCCCCCAGGCAGGCCCATTGTATCTGGTCGTGGCTCTTTAACCGAACCCCTATCAGCCTTCCTTACACAATATTTAAAATCATTGTTGATCCATATTAGATCGCGTATTCAGGATACTACTGAATTCCTGAATATCGTCAATGACTCACAGTTAGAATCCTCATGGTGGTTGTGTACTCTTGACGTAGCCTCATTATATACTAGCATCCCCCATGAATTAGGCATTTTAGCCGTTTCTTATTGGCTGTATAAATCTAGGTTATACTCAACTGAGTTTAACAATTTTTTGACCAAACTCACGGAATTTGTATTGTGTAAGAACATCTTTTATTATCATGGTAAAGCCTATTGGCAAATTAATGGAACATCAATGGGGGCCTCGTTTGCCCCCATATATGCAGATCTTTTTATGGGTTATTTTGAGGCCACATACATATATGATACTCAACACAATACATTTCTACCATATCTGGATATTTGGAGGAGATATCTGGATGATTGTTGGATGGTGTGGCGTGGTAACAAGGAACAACTATCTAATTTTGTTACTTATCTCAATGATAATTCTTTTGGAATCAAATTTACAGCTAATATTGAACATGCATGTATCGTGTTTTTGGATGTTTTGGTTACCAGACTTGATGACAATACCTTAGCTACGTCTGTCCATAGAAAATTTCCCCAGTATAACACTTTGTTACATGCTGCGAGCTGTCATCCACGCCACATCATCCAGAATATTCCCAAATCTCAATTTATGAGAATGAAAAGGATATGCTCTTCCTCTGTGGTGATTTATCTAACAGATTTGTTGATCGGGGATACAATATATATAACATTTCCAAATCCAAGAACACTATCAACAATTTATCACGCTCAGAATTGTTGCAATACAAATCCAAGAAGATGGTTCAATCTGGTTCACAGAATAATTCTGTTTTGAGGTTGGTAACTACATATGGGGCAAACACCAATCGTTTCATTGACATAGTTAATCAACATTGGGACATATTACTGTCACATGAGTTTTTGAACAAAATATTGCCTCAGCAATGTGCTTTTTCCTACCGCAGAGGTCGGAATCTGAACTCTTTTTTTACTCATTACAAGAGATATACTCCACACATTTCCTTACAAACTACGTTAGGGGGTGACATACTGAAGGGTAGCTTTCCATGTGGCCATTGTTCTTTTTGCAAATATATGTCCAAAACCAGTGAATTCTCCAGCAAAAATACATCTCAGGTTTTTGATATTAGGGTATTTGCTAATTGTAGCTCTGATTGGGCTATATATTTGGCCACATGTAATTGTTCTGCATTTTATATTGGACAGACGTCTAGGTCTGTCAAACTCAGAATATGTGAACATATGAGTGCAATTAGGAATAGACGTACTACTAATGCCTTATACAAACATACCTTGGAACACCCTTCTGCTACTTTTACATTTGTGATTATAGACAGAATCATTTTACATCGTAAATTTAAAGCAGGATGGCATCAAAAACTTAATGACATGGAGAATAAATGGATCATTAGGCTAGGGGGTCTTTTCAGACCTGGATTAAACACATTAGAACCAATATATTGAGATTTAGATCTTTATCTCAACCAATGTTCTTTTTTAGAGCATTTTTGCAATCAAACCAATGACAGAAATATTTTTTCATTTTTTGGTCTTATAACTGCTTGCATCAAGTATTTTTCATTATAAAATATATGCAAGACATTGTATTTACATTATATTTAGACTTGTTTTGTCTTATTTTCATCATTGGTTTGCACTATATGCATATATCCAATATATGTATACATATAATTATTTATATATTTGTCTATATATTCCCAAAGTGCTATATGTTTTTTTGGGATATATAAACTTTTTTTTTTTTTTTTTTTTGGCTGATATATGCATTTTGTTACAAATGTTTTTTGCATGGGATTCTTTATGTGGGCTTTTGTCTAATGTGTTTGATCTATTTGATTTTGGAATATATCTCAATATATGGGGTTTATCCCTTTAAGAGGTGTACTATAAATATGACTCAAAATGGTGGAGTTTCTCTTTCTTGTCAGTCATTTTATGTGCATTGAGAAAGGCTAGCATTAGCCGAAACCGGTTTGCATTAGCACTGGTTGTACCACTGCTATAATGGTCGATGGAACTGTGTTGGAATAAATGATTTTTACAATCCTGTATGTGCTGGTCCGTTTTTGGTGAATGGTTAAATTTTTCTGGGACCATGCACGCTGGTCTCACGTGCGTGATACTTTGGCTGGTTTGGTAATCACAGGGGTCACAGTCATCGGACTCATGGTCTGTAGAATCAGAAGGAAAATCAATTCTTTGTCTTTTAAAGGGGGAAGGCTGGCTTCCCCTAATTAAAGTAAAAAGGTCTTCAGCCATTCTAAGCATTTGTTTCTGTGGCATGGGAGCTTGAGAATGCGCTTTGGTTGTCGGTTTCCTATGCATAATGCGAACTCTGGGCCTGAGAAATTCGGTAGTTTTAGTCATTAATGAAGTAGTCTGTTTGATAAGAACACCAGAAGGTCTGAATACACCCTCAGAAGCCGGTGCCTGCACAGCGGCTCCGGAGCCATCCAAGGTAGAGACATCCGCAAGCTCCATAGTTGAAGAAGCATCTCGCGGCATACCAGACTCCGAATGGGTCTCAGTAGAGGCCTGCGAATCCGCAGAAGTGGGTAACAGGGGCTGCGAAAGCACCTCACCGAATACCGGACTGGCGACTAGTTTAACAGAAGTGTCGTCGGCAGTTTCGGACCTATGCGATCTGTCTTTATCCTTGCGTTTTTTTCGGAAGATCGGTAGTGGCATGGCTTATTGAAGCCATTTCGGAATACGGTGAACGAGAGGGAAAGAATTTAGTGACAAAAATAGCCCAACAATGAATAGTTCGGGCATTGAACAAGGCACAAAACCGACAGCAAGGGACGTCGTGGTCTGGGCCCAAACACGTGATGCAGTAAGAATGAAAATCTCTGTGAGGTATTTGCTTTCCACAGGCAAGACAATTGTTAACATTTTCTGACATCGGTTAGAGCAAGAAAAACAGATCCCCAACGGGGTACTTAGCTTTAGAAGACTTCAGGTTTGAAACTAAAAAAACGAAAATTTCAGGAAATCGGCCGACCAGCACTTTCAAACTGCTTCTGCTTCGGGCTCCCACATGGCAAGAAAAGCTGATGTAATGGCGTCGGCTGCATATTTTATACCCCTGACGACAGGACGTCATGGAAGAGGCAACAGCATCAGATGCAGAAATCCCAAGTCTCTGGTATTCGGGCTGACTGAGGGCCACCTGCAAGCAGATAACCCAAGTGTGATGACTGCAACAGTGAAACATGAAGAACATCCACCAGTTTTCTTGGAGAACTCTTATATAATACCCCTTTCAAAATCATTTTGTGAATGAGAATGACCAGAAAGAGGGGAATTCATGGGCAGACATGCTGAAATGCTTGACACATTAAACTTAATAGAGGAGAAAGGCAGGGTATAGGAAAGTAACTCACACAAATACTGTAAATGCAGAGATACACTAGTTCTGAATGGGTGCTGGTTATGTTGCTGGCACCAACTGGAAAACCTTTACCATTTTCTAATATATGATCTTTTAGTAGCGGGCTTTCTTGCCTCAATAAGTATGTGCTATCATCCAGACAATGAACTGAAACTGTCTGGTGTTGGGATGTATCAAACACCAGATTGACTAAAAATAAACGGACCAAACTAGTAAAAAAAAAATGTAGAAATTAACCGGACTTCAACGTGAAAAAAATACTATTATTTTTATTAATTAAAACACATCACATAAGTAAGCGCTTTCATCTCTCATGGAGACTTCAGATAAAATACACTTACATTCATCATCTTATTTATAAACTAGCTGACGTTCATCAACCAATCATGGAATGCTAGTAATTAAAATAATCCTCTGTGTTAAAGGTATACAAAGCACCTATTCCAGTCACAAGTACTTGTAAAAACATTGTTCAAAATAGAATCAACTATGAAATATAAATAAAATACATAAAAATTATGCTGAATTCCTTTAAAATTTATGTTAACAAATCTGCTTTTTCACTCAGTATGGGTCTGAGAGACACCTGGTCGTTCAGACCTGGGGGGATGATGCATTTAGTTGCAACTGCCAGACAAGTTCTCTTTTTAACAAATGTCTTTGTCAATCACCACCCCTAGAATGAATCTGCACTTTTTCCAGTATACCAAAGCTAAACTTAAAATTACTACACACAGCAGAGTGCCTGTACAATGCATGTACATTTCAGCCCAAATCTACCAATTACCTCTCTTCACAAACTTCATTTCAATTAACACACCTGTCCACCTTTTACTTAGCCATAACCTTCCACACCCACTCTTACCTATTTTCCCTAATCACTCCACTTATCATGACTACACTTTAAATTTTCTTTTTCTTTATTTTTAGCCAAACCTCCTACACCTCTAACTATGTATAATCATCATCAGCCTTTTTTCCCCAACATTCTTTTCTTATCCATTGGGCTCACCTTATTACTTATGACTCATTGCCTTACTTCCTATGAATTCTCATCCTTTGCTACATTTTTTATCTCCCAAGACAGACTCAACCTTTCTCTCCTAGCACCTCTCTTACACACTGTAACATAACATCCTATTCATCTTTCATTCTACCACAGTTTCATAGACTAACCCACATTAAATACCTACAAATGAAAAAAGGACACTTCTGTCTTTATAAATTGTTTAAACCATCACTTAACCCTCATAACTGCTTACTTCTACACGGTGACATTCACCAAAACCCTGGTCCTAATCTCTCCACCCCAAATACTCTATTAGCCCCTACTACCACTCCCCTAAATGTCCTAAAAAGCCCTAACTCTCTACTTATAGGTCAACTCAATATAAGAAGTGTTAATAACAAAATAACCCAACTACATGCCCTATTAGACATCTATTCTTTTGACATCTTATGCCTTACTGAAACATGGCTTAAACCTACAACGAAAGATAATGACATTGTCCCTCCAGGCTATAACATTCTCAGACTAGACCGTTTAAATAAAAAGGGAGGTGGAGTAGCAATACTGTTCAAATCTGAACTGAAGATTACATCATTAGATATGCAACCTCCTCCTCCTAATAACTCTGAAATCTTAACCTCGAAGCTCCAAATTAATGCGAAAAAATCAATATACATTATCTGCTCTTACATCCCCCCTGGGAACAATATTAGTACTCTCGAAAATACCCTAAACTGGCTTTCAATATCCCTACCACAAGAAACCATACTCCTTGGTGACTTTAATATTGATTGGAATAGCTGTACATCTCCCACTATGCATATAAACCTCTTTGGCTTCCACCAAACCATTACCTTCCCAACCAGGATCCACAAACCTAACAAAAAATAAACTACCTTAGATTGGATTCTAGTAAATAAGAACCCCCATCTTTACTAAACAGGTATACTCCCTGACATTAGTGACCATTCTCTTACTTACATCACTAGGCAAAAGACCCACTTTCATAATCTAATAGCTTTTAGAACCACCAGAAACAAAAAAAAATTTCAACCCAAGTAATTTTCAAGCTGAGCTTAAAGCTTGCAACTGGTCACCCCTAAAATACCTACCTCTTGACAAAGCCATTTCACACTTTAACAAAACATTCTTGCAGATCCTTGAGCAACATGCTCCCACTTGTACTGTCAGAACAAAAAATAAACCAGCCCCCTGGCTGTCTAAGGACACAAGGCTAAACATGCAACTAAGGAACAAACTCTGGTCCAAATGGAGAAAAACTACAAACCCAATAGATCACCTAAACTTTAGACAAATTCGTAATTCCACAAAAAAATCCATAATCCTTGACAAAAAAAAACTTCCTCAAATTCCAACAAAACCAACAAAATAATCCGCAAAAGTTTTGGTCAGGTATCAACAAATTACTCCACCCAGGACAGTCCAAAACACCTACCCCCTCAAACCTAACCCAAACCTCTCCCAGCCATATAGCCAACACCTTTAATAAATATTTCTCTGAAACAGTCCAAGCACTAGCAACCACCTTACCACCTACTTCCACCACTAAATTTCCCTCACCAACCAAATTACCCCAGCCTTTTAACCTTCAACCTGTCCCAACATCTTTGATACACTCCTTGCTTCTTAAACTAAAACCATGTACACCATCAGCTGACCTGCTCCCAGCTGAATTCCTGCAAGTCGCAGCTGGTGTACTTGGCCTACCCTATTTCTATCCTAAAAAACAGAACCATCTCTGAATCTTATGTCCCATCCATCTGGAAAATCTCCCATATCATCCCTCTGCATAAGGGAGGTACCTCAAATGAATAATCTAACTTCCGCCCAATAGCCCTTCTCTCCCCCATTGGAAAAATTATGGAGCGATGCATCCATCGTCAATTACTTCAGTATCTCCTACAAAACAACCTTCTAGTTGACTGCCAGCATGGTTTCAGGCCTCACCATAGTACCACAACAGCTCTTCTATCCTTTACAGATAGCATTAATAAAAACAGGAATTTAACCTACTATCTTCTGCTCTTTTTATAGATCTCTCTAAGGCCTTTGATATGGTTAACCACCAAATACTATTAAGTATACTTGAATCACTTTCCCTTGATCATCAACTAGTAAAATGGTTCCAATCCTACCTTGAAAACAGGAAACAAGCAGTCCTCTGGGAAAACAATCTATCTTCTCAGCTTCCTATCACCCTTGGAGTCCCTCAAGGATCTATTATTGGACCTCTCCTTTTCACAATTTTCATTAATGATCTAAAAACTTCCCTTCCACAAACTACATGCATACAATATGCTGACGATTCAACTCTGGTATGTGCCGCATCCTCCCCTGCTGAATTACAGGCTAACACACAAACTGTCTTTACTTTAGTGGAAAACTGGATCTGAAGTAGGAACTTCATTTGTCAGCATCCTGTGGGATACGGATCCGATCTCGGATCCGAGCCAGCAACTTCTATCATAGAATAGATCCGAGCTCCTAGCTCCTCCCCCTTACCCATAATCCCCTGCCTGCCCTAACTGACCTCAGATCTAGTTTGCCGCTCTTCAAGCAACAGCTAGGTTCAGAGCTCTTGGCATTTTGTGAGATAAAAAGTTTTGTATTTCTTCTTTCTGAGTGACTGATTGTGTGTGGTAGGTTTACCCTTACTCTTTTTTATATCTTATATAATTTTGATTTAATTTAAAAATATTTCTCCCTCCCCCGCTGGTCGTAGCGTGTGTGTGTGACTGAGTGTTCGGGGCCTAGTGAGTGTGCTTTTCTACAGTATGTCGGGGGCCCCTAAAGCAATTTTTTCGAAATGCACCGAGTGTGGTCACAAGCTTTCACCGGCTGATGGCCACACTCGGTGTGTTAGGTGCCTTGGGGTTGAACACCTCTCTTCGGGTTGCGCGATTTGCACGGTGTTCAACCCCAGGGCACTCAAGGATCAAAGGTCGAAGCTAGTTCTGGCAGGGCTTCTACCCCCCAGACTCTGCTTCGGCCTCCGGTACTTCGGTGCCCGCTACCCCCCCGGTAGCGGTCACTCCTGCCTCCCTTCCTCCGACCGGGACTCAATCTCCCGCTTCGGCTCTGGAGGATAGGGAGGCCAGGAAAGAGAAGCGGCAGGAGAAGCACCTTAAGCGGCGGGCCGAGGACTCCTCATCGGCCCCGCCCGGCCAGAGGGCTTCCCCGTCCAAGTCTTCTCGATCTCCTCCTCCTCGGATCCAATCCCCTTGTTTCTCCCCGGGACCCGAGGAGGAGGTGATCCCAGTCCCCATCGAAGCGACACTCCAGGTCTGCCTCGGTGGCCTCGTCGAGGTCCACTTTTAGCATGTCTGATGCGGACATGGACTGGATGATGAGGAGATTCATCCAGGCCCAGATGCAGATGGGAGTGATCTTGCCTCCCCCCCCCTCTGGGGGGGAGCTCAACCCCTTTTTTCACTCCTATAGCTCCTTCTCCGACCCGCATTCCGGGCTCGGAGTGCTCGGAGCCGAGCCACATTGGATCCGGGGGTAGGTCAGAGCCGACCGTGCTGGGCACATCGGCTCTGACTATTCCCTCAAGTTTGTCGGATCCGACCTCTCGGAGACGTGGGCTGAGCTTCGGATCCGAGGGATTCGGTGTGCTTTCGGCTCTGTCCTGGTCGGAGCACACTGGTCCTTCGGATCCGACGTTCTCGGCTCCGGGTCCGATCCCCGCTTCGGATCAGAGTGGGAGTCTGATCTCGGATCAGTCAGAGAGCGGCTCCCCCTTGGCTTTTGCTGCGGTGGAGAGGGCACTGTCGAGTGCTTCCAGGCCTCCGGTCCTGGCTTCGGCTCCCTCCCGCACTCCTTCTCATCTGGTCCTGGCTCCCCTCACCCGGCCTTCGGGGCAGCCTGCCTCAGCGCATTTAGGAGTTCCAGTGGAACAGGATACAGCCCGTGAGGACTCCTCGGACAGCCCCCCTGAGGAGATTCCCCACAAGGCAAAGTGCAAAAGGAGGCACATGGACTCCCCTGAGAGTCTCACAGAAGATACGGACTTGGATGAAGGGGAAGGCTCCCCTAGATCACCCCCCCAAGGATGTCTCCTTTGGAGACATCATGGAAATGCTCAAAATCAGGAGTGGGTGGTCTGCCCCCAAGGCTTCCTCTGACGAGTCCATATTCCTTGAGGCATTTGAGGCAGGACCATCTACCTCTTGGGTGTCCCCTCCACCCGACCCCTGGTGGATCTCATATCCTCTAGGGCTTGGAAGTAACCGGATACCGTAGAGCCGATCCCCAAGCGTCCAGACAAAATTTTGAGCCCTCCTGCAGAAAGATCACACTGGAGCAGAGGTCCCCCTGTGGATGCCATGTTGGTGGCTGCAGCCACCAAGAAAGAGTTGGCTCAGGAGAGCCCCACGGTTCATCCTCCGAACAAGGAGTCTTGCGCGATGGACCATCTTGGGAAGTGGGCCTTCAGTTCAGCGACCTTCTCTATGAGGGCCTTGAACTACATGGCACACATTATTCGGATGCAGCGGGATCTAATTAAGGAATATGCTGCTTCCCCCCCGGGGTCCATGTCGGAGGGAGACGAGGATTTGTACTCTTCCCGAATGGCCACCCTCCGCTCTATCTCTAATACCTCTATGTGGCTATTGTCTCATGCTACAGAGGGAGCCGCTAGAGCAGGCGGAGTCGGGCTTGTCATGAGGAGACAGGCCTGGCTCCGTCACTGTGACTTCTTGGAACCCTTTAAGGCGTCATTCGCGAATGCCCCTTTTGATGGTTCTGCACTGTTCGGCAAAACCGTTCGTGACACTCTTGTCCAGAGCGAGAAAGACGGGAAGACCTTGTCTGCCGTCGGAGTCCGCTTCTCTGCGACCCAGATGTCCTTTTCCAAGAACCAAAAGGGTCAGAAGATGATGTGGTTCCGAAAATCGCATCAATCTCAGTCTGCTCAGGACAACCAGTCCTCTTGTGGCAGAGGACAGGGAGGACGCCGCCCCAGAGGCAGAGGGGGTCAGAGGAATTTTGGGTCCAGAGAACCTTTCTCTGAGAGGCCCACACAGAACCCCTGAGGGGTTACCCGACTGCTCCACTCTGGAGGCAGTCGGGGGGAGTTTTTCGAAGCACCTGGCAAAATGGGAGTCCATAACAACAGATTGCTGGGTGCTTCTTATTATATCCAGAGGTTACCAAATTCCCTTCATAGTCAACCCCAGAATCAGAAGCCTTCCCGACGTCCCACCCAGTCAAAAGAAGGCAGCCGCTGCAGAAATTCAGCAGCTTCTACAAAAAAGAGCCATCCAGCCCGTCCCCCCAGATCAAGTCGGATCAGGGTTTTACTCCAGGTTCTTTCTGGTGCCAAAAAAGAATGGGGACTTGAGGTCCATCCTCGACCTCTCTCTCCTAAACCTGGCGGTACCCAAAGAAAAGTTCCGAATGGTCACGTTGCAATCCGTCCTCCCCTTATTGCGGGAGGACGACTGGATGTGCTCTATAGACCTCAAGGATGAGTACTATCATGTTCTAGTGGACAGGCGTTCCAGGAGGTTCCTCCGCTTCCGGCTGGGAGCCAGTCACTTTCAATTCAGGGTCCTCCCCTTCGGTCTCACCTCAGCCCCCAGGGTGTTCACCAAGGTCCTAGCGGTAGTAGCGGCCCACCTGAGACTCCAGGGAATTCAGGTCTTTCCATACCTGGACGACTGGCTCCTCACAGCCCCAAAAAGGCATCTACTTTGTTCATGCAGGGACTATTTTCTCGGTCTGGCTCCACTATTAGGATTAACCATCAACATGACCAAATCCTCTCTCATTCCTACACAGATGCTGGATTCCTACACAGATGCTGGATTTTACAGGGGCAAGACTGGATTCCAGACAGATGCTTGCGTTCTTGACTCCAGATCGTCTTCGGAACCTGATGTTACACGTGCAGGCCATGCTTCGGAACCTGATGTTACACGTGCAGGTTATTCTTCAACTGCAAACTCCTTCGGCAGAATTGATTCTGAGGGCCCTAGGATCTATGGCAGCTGCAATCCCTCTGCTGCCATTGGCCCGGTTGAACATGAGGGTTCTACAGTGGACCCTCCAGGTACAATGGTCCTTGTCTTGCAACCCTCTGTCTCACCCCATTTCCTTAAGCAAGGTTTGCAGAAAATCGCTCCTGTGGTGGCTCCAGTCTCCCAACCTCCACACAGGACGTCCCTTCTCACTACCTCCACCAGTCAACACAGTGACCACGGACGCTTCTCGCCTGGGGTGGGTGGGGAATTTTTCAGGCAGGACAGTCCAAGGCACATGGAACGACGTAGAGACCTCTTTGCATATCAACGTCCTAGAGATGAGCGCGGTGCTTTTGACGTTGCAGGCACTACACAACTCTCTTCCGGTAGGGACAATTGCGGTACAGACAGACATATCGGTAGTCTGGTACATCAACAAACAAGGGGGAACCAGGTCTTACCCCCTTTGCCACGAGGCCATGAGTGTGTGGGAATGGGCGATTCCCACTAACCGCTTTCTCATAGCAACGCACATTCCGGGACGGTCCAACATTCTAGCGGACAGGCTCAGTCGTACTATCCTGACTCCTTACGAGTGGTCTCTCAACCACCGAGTCACAGAGCAAGTATTTGCCCGATGGGGGCGACCTTGTTGCGATCTTTTTGCCTCTCCTTCAAACACGAAATGCAACGATTACTTCGCTCTGATCCCCCCTCCGGGGGAGTCCCCGAGAGACTCTCTAGTTCATGCTTGGCCTCCCGGTCTGCTTTATGCTTACCCTCCTCTTCCCCTGATGTTGAAATTATTACAGAAAGCCAGGCAGCTGGGGAGCAAAATGATCCTCATTGCCCCATTCTGGCCTCGTCAGACGTGGTTCCATTACCTATGGTCTCACCTAGTGTATCCACCATGGATTCTGGATCCCATTCCGGATCTCATCTCTCATCCTCTCGGTCTTCCGACTCCGAACCTGGTCAACCTCAAGCTGACAGCTTGGTTGCTCCAGTTCCACTCCTCATAAGGACTCCCGGGATCTCATCACCAGTCAAAGCCATTCTTGTAGCAGCTCACAAGCCTTCCACCAGGAAGGTTTATCGGAGTAAGTGGAAACTCTTCACCATTTGGGCAGAACACCGTTGTTTAGACCCCTTTACAGCCCCGATATCATCGATTCTAGAGTTTCTAACCTCTCTCTTTCACCAGGGGGCTAGTTCTTCCACAGTCAAGATACAACTGGCAGCAATCTCATACTATCATGTGGGGCAAGAGTCTGGTCCTCTTATCACTTCCAAACTGTGTAAGACCTTCCTCAAGGGTACCTTCCTCCTTAGGCCTCCAGTTAAAGAGGTGGTACCTCCATGGGATTTATCCTTAGTCTTGCAGGCCTTGACTGGTCCCCCATTCGAACCGGCGGCCACGGTTGATCTCAAATTTCTCTCTTGGAAGACGGCCTTTTTGGTGGCCATAACTTCAGCCAAAAGGGTATCGGAATTGCAAGTCCTTTGTGTCAAACCACCATATCTGGTTTTTCACCCGGATAGAGTTTACCTCAGAATCAACCCGTCCTTTCTACCTAAGGTCTCTTCAGAAGCGAACATCAATCAATCCATCAATCTCCCAGTGTTTTTCCCCAACTTTCATAACAAAGGAGAGTACAAGCTACATTCCTTGGACGTACACAGACAACTACGTTTTTATATCCATAGAACTGCTGATCATAGGCAATCCAATCAGTTGTTGATCTCCTTTGCCAAAAGTAATTTCGGAAAAATCGGTTTCTAAGGTTTCTCTCTCTCGATGGATCTCGAGTTGTATTCTTTTAGCATATCAGAGCTCGGGGAGGCCTGCACCTCAAGGAGTCCATGCTCATTCTACTAGGGCCGTTGCCACTTCTGCGGCCTTTCAAGCTAGGGTTCCACTGGATGACATTTGTTCCGCAGCCACTTGGGTTTCATCTCACACCTTTATCAGCCATTATAAAATAAATGTTGTTTCCCGAGGTAGAGCGTCCTTTGGCTCTGCGGTGCTCCGGAATATCCTTCCATGAAGGCCACCCAAGACTTAGGTAGCTGGGGACTCTGTCCCACAGGTTGCTGACAAATGAAGTTCCTACTTCAGATTAAGAAGTTATGTACTCACCATAACGTTCCATCTGAGTAGGTATCTTCATTTGTCTGCAACCATCCCCCCCTCCTTCCCCCTGACCGATATGATCGTTCTTGTGTTATTAGCATATGTTCCCATTGGGACACCTTTTATCTGTTATGCTATGGGGCAAACTTGATCTGAGGTCAGTTAGGGCAGGCAGGGGATTATGGGTAAGGGGGAGGAGCTAGGAGCTCGGATCTGTGCTATGACAGAAGTTGCCGGCTTGGATCCGAGATCGGATCCATATCCCACAGGTTGCAGACAAATGAAGATACCTACTCAGATGGAACGTTATGGTGAGTACATAACTTCTTATTCCATCAACGTTGTCTCCTCCTGAACCCTAAAAAAACTAAATTACTGCTATTTACTCCCACACAGAAATCCCCCTCTATCAATCTCACAGTAAAATCAAACAATGGCACAGTAATAGCCCCTGAAACCACCACCAAACTCCTCGGTGTATTAATAGATAACCATCTCACCTTTGACTCACATATTAACGCTAGTATTTAATCAGTAAATAGAAAACTTGGATTCCTCTACAGAATCAGACCATTTCTTACAGAGTCAGCAAAGATCTCTATTTCCCAAACCCACCTTATTTCCACCCTACTCTATATGCCTCACCTATATATACCAACCTATCCAAAACTTATCTAAATAAACTAGCAACCATCTACAACAACATAGCTAAATTTGCCACTGGTACCCCCTTCCGTACTCACCACTGCCTTAACCTTAGACATCTCGGATGGCTGGAAGTACCAAACCAACTAGTTTACCAGCAACTCATTTTTATTCACAATATTTTACATCATCCTTCAAACACTCCCATACTATGTTACCTAGTAAATTCTTATAAAAACCTTCCTACCCTAAGATCAGCTAAAAAACTACAAGTCGCCACTACCAAATCCTTTAACAAAGCTGGAGACTGCCTATTCTCAAATGCAGTTGGCAATTCCTGGAACAAACTTCCAACTGAGATCACATCCCTTACTTCCACCAACCTTTTCAAGAATCAGCTGAAAAACTTCATTAAAACCAAATGGCTTTGGCCCTGCTCTCAGCCTGACTGATACTTATTTCTCCTCTTTCTACTCTAACTCTCAAACTTGATTTCTTTTGCTGAAACTCCTCTACCTTCTATATATGGCATGTTTAAATACTTCTTGCTCTCTTTTTTGTATCTCCCCATTATGCTATTTTTATTTTGTATTTTTTTTTGCTTACTGAAACTGAACTAGAACTTTTTTTCTTTTTTGGCTGTCAAAAAAGAATATATATATTTTTTTGCTTGCAATCAATTGTTTACTCATGTAATTATAGGTTCATAGGTTCATACTAGGCTATCTGCCTGAGGGCATTTACAAGCCTAGCCCATCGTTTTGTGGCTTACGCCACCCCTTTAGTATGGGGAACTATACCCCTTATTTTGCTGTGCCTCTGTCGAGCAGTGACACTGAGGTAATCCCTGGGGTATATCTGCGATCTCCCATCCATTGGTCAAGATTTCTCTTGAACAAGGCCAGCGAGGTGCTCTGCCTCACATGTACCAGGATTTTGTTCCACAGCATAGGGAGTCTTTGGGTGATGAATCTATCCCTCCAGCACGTCCTATTAATAGCCGTGTCGAGGTTTAAGTCTCCCGCCCTTGTGGCTCTGATGGATCTAGATTTTTTGAGGTGAAGCATATTCATCAAATCTGGGTTTGACATGGCCTTGTATGTTAGGCAAAGGTCACCTCTGAGCAAGCAGTGGCGACTGAATAGAGCTGGAGTTCTTTCAGTCGGGCAGCATAGGACAGATTTTTGAGACCCTTTATCCTTTTGGTGAGGAACTTTTGTGGCCTCTCCAGCTGCTGCAAGTGTCGGGTCAGATACATTCGAATGGGGCATTGTACTCAATCATTGGTCTGATGAGTGATGAGTAAAGGGAGACTATGACCTCCCTTGATCTAGATGAGAATCCCTTCATGATAAGGTGGGCAATGTAGAAGGTCTTCCTAACTACTTTAGCTACATGGGTGTCGAATGACAGACTACTATCAACCTGGGTCCCCAGGTCCCTGATAACTTCTTCTGTGCACAGTGGATTGCCACCTATTTGGTAGCTAGGGGTAACCTTGTTTTTCCCGAAGGGTATGACTATGCATTTTTTGGCATTTAACTTTAGGCCGTGGCTCTGGCACCAGTTATCCGTTTCTGTGAGACCCTTCTGAAGGATATCTGTGTCAGATGTGTTTTCTACTATGGCCCAGTTTGCAGTCATCTGCAAACTTTGTCAGCCATAACCCTCCTGTGTTTGCTTGTACTTGGAAAAGTAGATGCCAAACAAGAGTGGGCCCAGGACTGAGCCCTGTGGGACACCACTTGTGACAGGCTTTGAGTCTGACATGGCGCCAGCAACTCTGACCCTGTGGGTTCTGTCACTCAGCCAGTTTGCAACCCATCTTGTGATGTATGGGTTAACATTTAAGCTGATGCGGCTTTCAATGATACCCGAGTGGGGTATTGTATCGAAGGCCTTAGCCAGATCGAGGTAGGCTGTATGGACTGCCTTTCCTCATCAATGGCTTTGGTGACTGTTTGAAAAAGTCAACCAAGTTTAAAGGCATGATCTGCCTTTGACAAAGCCAAACTGGGTTGGATCCAAAGTCTGCAAATTCCCTATGTCTTTATTTATGAGGTCCATTATGATCCTCTCCATGGCTTTGCAGATAAGGCTTGTCAAGCTAATGGGCGGTAATTTCCAGGGTCGGTGGAGGCACCGCCTTTGTGAAGTGGGACCACAGTTGCAGTCGCCACTCCTGGAGTGCGTATCCAGAGGTAAGACTTTGATTAAACAGCTGTCCTAGCTGTGGGTTTAATTCCTCATTGAGTTCGTGGAGCACACAGCCGGGGACACCATCAGGTCCCATGGATGCTGTGTTTTTGGCTTTGTGGAGTGCAGTTCTCACTTGGGCTCTGTAGATGTTTGGGGGCTGCAATCATTTGGTATAGCTATCCCTCCTTTTGGGAGGGAGGGCGGGGACAAGTTTGCACTGAACCTGTCAGCCAGTATGTTGGCAATGTCTGTAGGATCAGTAATCTTCACATCATTTTGAACTAGTTCTGAGCATATCTGGGAGTTTTCTCCTAGGTTTCTAACATAGCTAAAGAAGGCCTTATGATTGTCTTTTGAGTCTTTAGCTATTTTTCTCTCGAAATTTGCTTTGGATGATTTTATGAGAGCTCTTAGTTTTTACTTATAGTGATCAAGGGTGTCTTACCTTTTAAGGATTTTGCTCTATCTTGTAGTAGCTTCCTCCTTTTGTTGTAGAGTTTGTTTATGGCTGGGGTCCACCAGACTGGACGCTTGCCTTTGGTACAAAGAGTCTTTGTTTTGCTTGGGATTGCCTTATCCATGCAGTCCTGCAGGTGCTGGTAGAAGGCATTTGTAAGTGATTCAGCGGCTAGAGTACTGTTTTCCATGGCTCGGGGCCTTAAAGGAGACCACACTAGTCTTTAGAAGTGTGAAGTCGGCTTTTGAGAAGTTCTTTACTGTGGTCTTTTTTATTTCAGGTGGGGGTGGGATGAGGACCTCCAGCGAGATTAGTTTGTGATCTGATCTCACCAGTGAGGGGTATACCTCCGGTGTTGAACATTGTGCTCCCATGTTCGTGATGATGAGATCAAGTATGTTATCTCCTCTTGTGGGGATGGTGACTAGTTGTTCCATGGCATTTGAGTTTATGAATTCCAGGAACTTTTGGGCTAAGGTGTTTGGGCTTGAGTAGTGTTCCCAGTCTATATTAGGGTAATTGAAATCACCTAGTATGATGGTGTTTGGTGATACATTTATCCCCTCTAGTGTTTTCAGGAAGGCCATGTGAGGTTCCTGAGTTTGTGAGGGTGGCCTGTAACATGCTACAATTTGCAGAGCAGTCTTGCCTACGGTTAATTGCACCTGGATGGTCTCCGATGCATCGTGCGTTGCCACCAGTCTTGAGGTGTGGGTGTCCTTGATGAATATGGATACCCCCCCTCCTTTCTTGGTATTGTCCGGATTTTGGGGCCGGAACGCATGATATGAGGTAAAACCTGATAGCGCTGGGGTGCTCTCAGGAGCCTTGAACCAGGTTTCTCTCCATACTGAGAAGGGCCTCGAGTGCGTGCATTTTGAGATTTAGACTTCTGGCATTGAGCAGCATTACCCTTCGTTTTTTTCCTTTTTTGTGTTCTAGGGTGGTAGGTTTAGAATTTGAGCCTTGCCTAAAAAAGGCACTATGGGGGTGGCAAGAGCCTTTGCCAATATCCGGAATCCCAGGGGTGACAGGTGCAAGCCGTCCCTTGCGAAGCAGCGTGGCTTGTCCAGCATGTCATCCCAGGCAGACAGATACTGGATCCCCTTTGAATGACACCAGTGTTTAAGCCAATTGTTAAAGCTGATCATCTTATCTCTGTATTGTGGCATCATTCTTGGTGAAGGTAGGATACTGCTCAAGGTCAGGGTCATACCTGCCTGGGCTACATAATCAGAGAGCTCCTCAATGTCTCTTTTCATGTAGTCCAAGGAGTGCGTCTCAGGTCGTTTACACCAGCGTGGACAACGACTGAGTCATATTTGTACCTGCTGTTGAGAGACCTGAGTGCTTGCGTTATGTGGCGGATTCTAGCGCCCGACAGGCAGCTTACTGTGACCTTCTCCTTACTCAGTCTGGTGAGCGGGACGTCAGTGTGTCTGACTATGGAGTCACCAATGACTAGTGTGTCTGGCATTGTGTTTGGCCTTAAGGGCTGTGACTGTTTGACACTCTGACTGTGAGGTCTATGTGTTGCAGGTGTTGTGTTCTGATGTGGTGGTTGTTTGGGTGTCTGCTTTGGTGGCCTCTGCTGTTTTGGTAGATTTTTGATCAGAGCCTCCGAGTATGTCTTTGTGTGCTTATGTGTATGATTTGAGGTTGTAATGGTACTATGTGAGACTGGGTCTATAGTGTGTGTGGTAACCTTCTCCTCCTGACTGGTCTTGCCAGTCCTATGTTGAGAGAGCTCAGCCTCCAGTTTGGCCGTATAGTTGCATCTCTCGCATGTATTTGTGTTTTGTGGGAGGAGGAGAGGGTTGTCTGTGTACATGAGGCAATTGTAACATTGCCTCAATATTCCCAGGTTCACCAGCTGAGCAGGAGAGGACACTAGCAACTGATCCCTCGACATGCTAGAAGGATAGACAAAAAACTTTAAAAAGATTCCTGGGGACGTGGGTGACCGAGAAATGGGGGGTTGCCTTTTTGGGGTACTATCTATGACAAGAGTGCCGTATCAAGGTAATAAGTACTGTAGGAGCAAGTGCTAGGTTTAACAGATAGAGAATAGTCTACCTGGAGTCAAGTAGAGATGATCTTTTTAGTTATAGGATGCGCTGATCTGATCAGTAGTATAGTTCGAGGAAGGTAGTTTTAAGGGAAAATTTGAAGAGTGGACTTTAGGTAGCCCGAATAGTTTAAACCTGCTTAACAAGCTCCGCGCTAATTTGCGCTAATTCGCGCCAAAGCGTGCTTTATAGCAGGGGGCTGGAAAAGACAGGAAATGACCCAAAATGGCCAATAAACTACAAGTTACTGCTTTAAACCACTCCTCTGAGGACAAACAGGCAGCTCAGTACTCCCTACTCCCACTAGTGAGTAAAGAAACTACCCCTTGACCAAACAAGGAAAATGGAGAAAACAGGAACCAAGACAAAGCCCAGGGATCAGCAAAATCTGATCACTGGAACAAACTATTAGAAAAGTATGGAAAACAAGAGTATTTTTTTTTTTTCAAGTTTTTTTCAGAAAGGCAGAAAATACAATAAATGCTGTGTTTTTCGACTAAATGCTATCAAAAGCTAGTACACTTGAGTGTATTAGCCTGTTGTTTAACTTTTAAGCAAAACTTAAACAAGCAAGTGCAATAAACAATTCAAGCTATTAAAAACAGTAAAAATAGGTAATAGCAGAATAAAACAGGCAGAAATAGCAATCGAAAGGCTTAAAAAGTCGAAAATGCAGAAAAAATACTTAAAATCTGGAAAGTTTGTCTTTTCTGGTCTCTGCTGCTCTAGGAACTCTGCTGGACACCACGAGGAGCTGTGCTGAGTTCTCTATAGCCAGAAAAGCCCGCCAAAGCGTGCTTTATAGCAGGGGGCTAATTATTCTCGTATTTAACTTTTTCCTTGGGGACTATACAATTATTTATTTATTTATCTTTTTGTAAATTGCTATTTTTTTGCGGATTATTTGTATAAATGTTTCTTTTTTTCTGTCCTTGTTATTGTCTCGGAGCTTTTCTCCTCGGGCCTCTACTGAAAATGGACATATATCCAGTTACACTAGCCCGGTCAACAAATGTAAAATAAAAATAAATAAATAAATTAACTTCCTTTTTCTTCCTAATCTCATAGAGGTGCTCATAAATTCTTGATTTCAAAGCTCTCCCTGTCTTTTCAACATAGTATCCTGAGCAACTGTCATATTTACCTAGGTACACTAGTTTGTTGGTATTACAATTCCCTTTCACAAAGAAAACAATAGTATGCCAAACATTGCCCAAAAATATTGTTTTCTCTTTCATAATGTACATACAATATGCACAACTACCACAAAATGTGGTGCCAGTACCAACATTTTTGTCTGTTTAACAGTTTCTAAGATATATTTAAAGATCCTACCAGTTTTGTTTACAAAAAAGGGGTTCAGGCCCAACCAACTGGGAAACTTCATTATTAACTTTAAAAATACTCCAGTTCTTCTTTATAACTTCCCTAATCACTTGGGAATAAAGACTGTGTTCCAATACTAGGGCTTTTTTGTATTTGATTAGTAAAATCCATACCCCTAACAGGGGTGGATACTTGGTACCCCAACCTTTCCTTACTTCTTCAAAAATACTATCCACCATCTTCTGGGGACATTTCCTTACTATAAACATTTTCTTCAGTATGTCAAACTCCTGGTCCAGTTCTTTAATATCAGAGGTCATTCTTGCCACCCGTATGGCCTGACCCTTTACCAGTCCTTTCTTCTGATGGTACGGATGGTTGCTACTGTAGTGCAGGTATGCATTACAAAAGGTTTCTTTCCTATAAAGGTTGGAAATTAATTTGTTGTACCATTGGAAAATCTTAACATTCAAGTAATTAATACTCAAAGTACCAAGAATGTGTAAAACTAAAGTAGCCACTGCTACCATTCAGATGTTTCATAAACTCACTAATTTGGTCTACTGTACCATCCCACAGAATAAAAATATCATCCAAAAACCTCACCTAAAGATGTAGGTGCTTGGCAAAGGAACTCTTCAGAATAAATTCATCCTCGCATCCCAGCATGACAATACTGACATAGGTGGGGGCACAGGCTGCCCCCATCACAACTCCTCTGATTTGCTGGTAAAATTCACTTTCAAAATGGACAAAATTATTGTCCAAAATGAGTTCCATCACCTCAACTAAGAGCCTAATCCTGTCAACATCAACAGTGAGGAAAATAAACCCTTCCTTCCATAAATCCTGTTTTAATTTGTATAAAAATTCCCAAGAGTCTTTCAGGAGATGGGGGGGGGGTCTTGGTCACTACTTCTTTACACCATTTGTCCACAAGAATGGCCAAGGGATGAGTCTTACTCCCCCTACTAGTCACAACAGGCCTAAAAGGAGGTTTGTCAACGTTCTTGTGAACCTTTGGTATACTGAAAATATTTGGTATCACTGGCTTTTTCTGTTGTAAAAATTTGTAGGTGTCCAGATCTATCCTATTTTCTCAAAAGTATTCTTCTAAGTAAAAATCCAACCTCTGATAGGCTATCGTAATCCCATTTTTAGAAACAAACAGGGAAATAGGTATCAGTGTTATAAAGGAGGAAGGTCATTTCGTTCTTATAATCTTTGGTTTTAAAAATAACAGTCCACCCTCCCTTGTCAGGTTTAATCACCCTTAAGTCATTACACTCCCTAATTTGGGTCAAAACTTCCTTCTCCCTTTTTATTAAATTACACCGCCCTTTCTTTTTCTCAGCATAGAGTTGATATAACTCATTAGGAACCACCTTCTCAAAAACTTGTACTAAGGGGTGTGGTGTGGGGTTAAAAACACTGTTCATCTTAAGTGTACTTTGATTGTTACCGGTCTCACTGTTCACATCCTTGTCTTTAAAATATAAACTAAAGTTTCTTTCCTCAAAAATAACTTTAGTTCAATAAGTGAGTCAGCTATATTTACTGGCCCAGTGGGCACAAACTTGTATCCCTTTAACAACAACTCAAAATGGTCTTTTGTTAACTCCACATCCGCATAGGTATAGGTATAAATTTTAAAGTCCTGATAAATACCAATAAGCCCCTCATTAAGAAACCTAATTATTTCATTATTGTTGGCACTTTGTTGTGGTGGTCCCACCTCTGCTTGTTGTGTGACTGTTGCCCCGAATCCACCATCACCTGTGTTTTTTTTTTTTGGCTAGTCGTTCTGACCTTCTCACCTCCTGAAAACCCTGTGCTTCTTCTAAAAAGGAATCAAGTTCCCCTATTGCGTTCCCAATTTCTTGTCTGTTAGGGTCAAGTTCAGTTTTCCATGACTGTGGCCTGTGTTGTCCTACCCCCCCCCCCCTTCACCCATCAAGGTGCCTTCCTTTCTTAATAGGTTTGCTACCAGGAATCTTATATGCCCTACTATCTTGATATTGTCTAAAGTCCCGGTCTAGTTTTTTCATCTTTTAAAAAAAAAATGTTGTTACTTTTTTTTGTCTACTCTTAACAGGGTTTGGTTATACAAATACTCATATTCTTCAAATAATAAATCATTTCTAATAGCTTGCCCCAGTGTATCCACTTCATTACCCAGGGCTTCCAGAACAGATTCATTATAGTGAATCATTTTTATCAATTCAAATCCACACTTGTCAAAAAAACAATAAAATCCTGAACTGCTTCCCGAGTGTAATTCACTCCAAAGGGAAACTTATACATCCTAAGTCCCTGAGGAATGTTTAAGACATTCACACAAATGCTCATTTCCAATATGTAAACTTTTAAATTTTAACAACTTTTTTTCAAAGTCAAATACCATTTCTTTTATGGTAGGAAAGTAACGTGGTGCCGAAAATACATTAGTAACATCCCTCCCCCCCCCGACCTTGAAAGGTAAAAACTCTGTCCATAATGTCTTTTAAATTAACATTCCTTTCACGATTAGTCCGGGAATTGCACCTCAGTTTCCCTTCACAAGTATTAGCATTTGTAGAGGCTGAAACACTCTGGCTTCCATTAAAAAAGTTTTTACCAACAGTACCTGAAAGTGGGAGAATATCCCAGTAGGTTGTCTTCCTTACATCGTCGTGCTGTCCATTAATCCTCCTATTGTTGCTGGAATGATCTTGCTGACTGTTGAGGCCATTTTTTTGATGGTTAACCCCAGTATTACTAATGTCTGTGTCCTTCTCCAGTTCCACAGACATCCCAGGGCTGCTCCCAAGAAGTTTACACCCATTTCCTTTCAGGGAAGAAGCTGTGCATACACCTACATGGTGCTAATGTTTGCCAAGTTGCAGAAACATCTCAGTTAACCTGGCAATATAATTTCTATGCACGGACACTTCTGTTCTCAGCTGCCCCACTTCATGGAGTCCAAGGGTGAAGATAATGCCTCCAATGCCTTCTCAGTTCCTTGCAGGCCAATACTTCCTTCAAAATCCATATTCACAGGAAATCCAGTTGTGGCCACTCAGAAAGTACAGTTGTGTAACTTACCATAAATGTAGATGTTCAAGTGTATTCAATGTTGCAGTCATCACACTTGGGGTTATCTGCCTGCAGGTAGCCCTCAGTTGGCCCAAATACCAGAGTCTTGGGATTTCTGCATCAGATGCAGTCGCCTCATCCATGACGTCAAGTCGTCGGGGGTATAAAACATAACAGCTGATGCCATTACATCAGTTTTTCTTGACCCAGATGTCAGGAGCCCCCAAAATAGGAAGCAATCAAATGGTGTGGAACACCTCCAGTAAAAAGTAAATACCATTTCCATAAGATATGGGCAAAAAAGAGGATAGGTAGAAAGTAGAGAAAGACAGGGTCTGGAGGGAGAGTAACCAGGACTGCAACAGTGAATACACTCGAACATCTACATTTATGGTAAGTGTACACAACTGTACTATGTTCTTTGTGTTTCACTGTTGCAGTCATCACACTTGGGTTGATTCCTAAAGCTGAGGAAGGGTGGAGGCAGTCAAGAAGTAGTAGGGCTGGCTAGCAGGCCTTGTAAGACTGCTGTGGCAAATCCAGCTCTGGATTTAGAAAAGATAGGTAAGTGGTAATGCTTGGTGAAGGTGTGTACAGAACTCCAGGTTGCAGCTTCCAGGATGTCCCAGGTAGGGACTCCCCTGAGAAAAGCTGTAGAGGTTGAGGCAGCCCTAGTGGAATGAGGCCTGATCCCCTGTGAGGTAGGTTTTCCATGGTGTTTGTAGCAGAAATGGATGTAGTGTGCTATCCATTTAGAAATGGTTTGTTTTGAAATGGCCTTGTCCTCTGCCCCTGTAGCGAAGCTGACTAGCAGCCGAGCACATTTTCTGAAAGGTTTAGTCCTGTCAAGGTAGAACCTGAGCTGTCTGCGCACGTACAATGAGTGCAGGATCCTTTCTCCTTTATTCTGAGGATTAGAAAAAAAGGTTGGAAAATGGATAGATTCATTTAAAGCCACAATGGATACCACCTTGGGCATAAAAGAAGGGTTAGTCCTGAGGGAAACCCTGTCTGCGGTTCCACAGCCATAAGGGCCTGCAACTCAGACACTCTTCTTGCTGAAGTGATGGCTAGCAGTACGGCTGCTTTCCAAGAGAGGAAAGTACAGTTTTGTACCTACCATAAATGTAGATGTTCGAGGATTCCCTTGCTGCAGTCCTGACAATTGGGTATAGTCCGCGTCCCAGTCGGCCCGAATACCAGAGTATAAGGCTGACGTCGGTCATGGCGCCTTAGACTGGCGTCAGTACGTCAGGGTACTAATGCGCATGACCGACGTCATTTCCTCAGTCTTTTCTTGCCCCAGATGTCAGAAGACCCAAAAAGACAAGTCCCAAAAACAACCTGCACCAAAAACATGTACAATATATACAGTAATATATACAAAAATATAAGCATGTAAACTCACCTACACAACCACCCTGAAACACAGAGGGGAAGGAGGGAGGGTAAATTGGACTGCAGCAAGGGAATCCTCGAACATCTACATTTATGGTAGGTACAAAACTGTACTATGTTCTTCGTCTTCCCTTGCTGCAGTCCTGACAATTGGGTAGAATCCCAAAGCAGAGGTAAGGGAGGCTGGCAAATTATAAAGTAGCAGGAGCTGACAACATGCCTTGTAAAACAGCTGTGGCAAAACCAGCTCTAGTCTTAGAGTATATAGGCAGGTGATAATGCCTAGAGAAAGTATGCACTGAACTCCAAGTAGCTGCCTCCAGAATATCCTTAGTTGCCACCCCTTAGAAATGCTGTTGAAGTGGCAGTAGCCCTAGTGGAATGAGGCCTAATCCCAGCTGGAACCTCTTTGCCATGATGGGAATAACAAAATGCAATGCAAAAGCCAATCCACCTAGAAATAGTTTGTTTTGACACAGGCTTGCCCTGTGAACTTAAAGCAAAAGAAACAAGTAACTGCTGAGACTGCCTAAAATCTTTAGTCCTGCTCAAATAATAACGCAATTGCCTGTGTACATCTAAAGTGTGCAAAATCTTTTCCCCTTTATTTTGAGGATCTGCAAAAACGTAGGCAAATGAATAGTTTGGTTTAAAGCCACACTAGAAACTACCTTAGGCATAAAGGAAGGATTAGTGCGTAATGATACCCTGTCCTTATGGAAAATCAAAAGGGCTCTACTGCCATAAGGGCCTGCAACTCAGACACCCTTCTTGCAGAAGTAATAGCCAACAGAAAAGCAGTCTTCCATGACAAATATTTCAATTCAGCAGTAGCTGCAGGCTCAAAAGGTTGTAGAGTAAGTTTTTCCAACACAAAATTGAGATCCCAAGCAGGAGTAGGAGCTCTACGTGGGGTCTTATATTCTTTGCCCCTCTAAGAAACTGCTTGAACAAAGGATGCGAAAACAAAGGTGGGTCACAATCATAGTGAGCTGAAATTGCTGCAGCATGAATCTTTATGGAAGAGAAAGACAAACCTTTGTCCAATAATTCAGTAAGATATTGAAGAGCCACACTCAAATTAGGCTCTGAAATCTCCAAATTCTTTGCTGTACTCCAAAATAAAAATCTCTTCCATTTTTCTGCGTACACTCTCCTAGTACTAGGCCTTCTAGCTTCCATAATCACATTTAAAACTTGTTGAGGAAGCTGAGACCTACCATGCTTCAACACAGAATATGCCAAGCTGTGAGATGAAGAGAGTGAAGCTTGACATTGAGCAGATGACCGTCCTTCTGAGATAACAGATGAGGAATCAGAGGTAAAGGCCATGGAGGCTTCTTTACAAGACTCCTTAGAAGTGGGTACCAGTGTTGCCGAGGCCAATCTGGAGCTATCAAAATCATCCTTGGCCTGTCCTGTCTGACCTTTAGTAATACCTTTAGAAGAAGAGGTAGAGGTGGAAAGGCATAGACATGAAGGTTTTTCCAACTGAAAGACAGAGCATCCACTTTCCAAGCTTTGTGATGAAACCCCTTTGTGCAATACTTTGGCAGCTGGTGGTTTAGTGGAGAAGCGAACAGATCTATGTCTGGAGTTCCCCATGACACTGTCAATTTCTGAAATACATGAAGATCCAGTTTCCACTCGTGGGGATCCATGATTTGTCTGCTTAATACATCTGCTAGGGAGTTCTGTGCTCCTGGCAGAAACCTTGCCTGAAGAGTCAGTTGCAGGCTTAACGCAGTCTCCCATAAAATCATTGCTTGCCTGCATAGAGGATAAGAATGTGTTCCTCCTTGCTTGTTGATGTACCACATGACAGTTGTGTTGTCTGTCAGAATCAACACCTGCCCTGGAAGAAGTAACTCCTTGAACGCCATCAATGCAAACTGGACTGCTAACATCTCCTTCATGTTGATATGTAGATGCTGTAGTCTGGCAGGCCACTTGTCTTGTATCCACTTTCCATTTAGATGAGCTCCCCAAGCAGTGTCCGAGGCATCTGTCGTTAAAATCTGACTCGCCTCTGGCGGGTCACAGAGAGTCCCTTGTTTAGGTGACATTCCTGAGCCCACCACAAGAATTCCTTTTGAAGGCAAGGTATTATTTGAATGACAGTGTCCAAATCTTGGCAGTGCTGTGTCCATACATTTTTGAGATACCATTGCAGCTTCCTCATATGCAGTTTGGCATTGGGAAGCACCAGAATACAAGATGCCATGAACCCTAATGCTTGAAGGACTGTCCTTGCAGTCAGCACGGACTGATGAGATAGTTGATGGAAGTAAAGTGACAGACTCTTTTGTTTGTCCGGGGTTAAAAAGGCCATCTGGGCTGCTGTATTCAGTCTCACACCCAGAAAGCACATGTCTTGAGAGGGTACTAGACTGGACTTTATTTCGTTCACAGAATACCCTAGGCATCTTAGCACTGCTATGACATATTCCAGATGCTGTAGAAGGTGTTCCTTTTCTTGAGCCAGAATCAGGCAGTCGTCCAAGTAAGGATAAATTTGAATGCCTTGAAGCCTGAAGTAAGCTATCACTGGAGCCAGAACCTTTGTGAATACTCTGGGCGCAGTAGATAAGCCAAAGGGCAATGCAGAGAACTGATAATGAAAATCTCCAGTTCGAAACCGCAGATACTTTCTGCAACTTAGCCTTATGGGCACATGAAGGTAAGCTTCCTTGAGATCCAAAGTTACCATCCAGTGATCCTTGCCCAGCAGAGGTAACAGTTGCTGTAACGTCAACATCTTGAACTTGGGAATGTCCAGATAAGTGTTGAGGATAGATAAATCCAAAATTGGTCTCCACGTGTTCCCCTTCTTTGGTACTAGGAACAGGCGAGAATAAAATCCGAAGCCCCTTTCTGACACAGGGACTGGCTGAATAGCCCCTATCTGGAGTAACTGAGAAACTTGCTTGTGAGCCTCTTTTCTTTGTGGAGGAGGAACATCTGGCATGCCTTTGAAAGGGGGCATTGTGTGGAAATAAAATCTGTACCCGTGATGAATGATATCCAGCACCCATCTGTCTTGAGTGATTAAATCCCAATTTTCTTTGAAAAGAGACAATCTTCCTCCCAAAGGAGCTGCCAGACGAGAGTCCACTGGCAGCTGAAAAGGCAGGTCATTGGTTCTGCTTACGAAAGGACTGACCCCTGCCCTCACCAGAAGTCTGAGCAGGTGAACTGTCTGATCTAGGCCTAAAGAACCTTGAGCCCTGCCCCTACCCGTCTAGACCTACCCCTAGACTGGGAACCATAAGCAGGATATGTCCACCCCTTAGCAGGCCAATTTCTACTAAACTTGGGAGGCTGCACCTGCAAAAAATCTCTAACAGTCTGCATAGACTTAGCTTTGTCCTCCATTTTCTTTAAAACTGCTTCCACAGGCGGTCCAAACAACACATCAGACTGTAAAGGAGCATCCAAAATCCTGGTCTTAACATGCTCAGCTAAATTCTGATCCTTCAACCATGCATGTCTGCGAAGAACAGAACTAGTAGCAGCCACCCTCGAGGAGGCCTGAACAGCATCAAAACCACACTGCAAAGAATGCTTACCCACTTGTTCAGACACATGAACCAAATCCAGCAATTCTTTACACTCAATACCTTCCGCCAAAGCATCCACCTTAGATTTCAATTGTGAAAAGAGATAATTCTGATATTTCAGCATATGAAATTGACAATTCAACGCCCTCATGGCTAGAGTGGAAGAAGTATATACTTTCTTACCCCACCTATCCAAAGCCCTTGCCTCTTTATCAGAGGGTACAGGATTTTTAACCACAGAAGCTTTAACACCTTTAGGCCCCTGAGAAACAGTTTCTGGGTCCGCCCTGGGACTCCTAAACAAATACTTATGAGCTTGGGCACCCTATAATACCTATCAGGCTTAACAGGAGCAGGAGGCAAGGAATCAGGGTTCAGAGAAGCCTCTGCAAAACATCCTCCACCACATTCAACACAGGAGGAATAGCTAAGGGCCTATGCTGGGGCAAAACAAGAATTCCCTAAGCCTTTTTCTGGAGTCAGAGTAATCTTGGCCTTCCCATTTAAAGTGCTCCCTCATGGAGTGAAGAGTCTCTGAAAATGAAAAATCCTCAGGAGGAGAAGCTGAAGGAGTGGAATCATCCACATCAGAATCAGAATAAGTAGGAAACTCTGGCAAGTCTTCCACAGAAGACTCTGAAGCCTGTGAACACTGTTCAAAACTATCAAACTCCTGTTCCACCCTAGGCCTCTTATCAGGTGGGGGCATAGAACCTCTAATCAGAGTAATCAAATCTTCTGCCATTTTAAGCATATGTTTCTTAGGCACAGAGCCCGAAATGCTAGGAGAAGCCCCTACAGAAGCTGAACTTGGCCTTCCTCTAAAAGAAGCTTTGGCAACAGAAGGAGAGGCCCTAACTACCTTGGGAAGAGAGGGAAGAACAGTTACCTGAGAAGCCCCTCAGCCTGGCCTACCTCCTGAGAGGGCACATCCTGTAACAGTAAAGTATCTGCCTGAGACTCCATAGAGACTCCTGGCAAAACCTCTGGCTCCCCTGAGCCTTCTAAAGGACCGACGTCCGGGACTGCCGGTTCCTCACCCTAGACTTCACTGTTTTGTCCTTGCGCTTCTTAGATGAAGCAGGCCGGAGCATCCGGCGGCATAGTATAATTGCAACGCTTCCCAAACACTAACCTAGCACAATCAAGCCTCCTCTTAATAGTGCGCTTGTTAAATCTAGCACAAGAGCGGCAACCAACAACGCCGTGCTCAGGCCCTAAACAAGGTATACACAATGTATGATAATCCCTATGCGGTATCTGCTTCCCACAAGAAATACAGTTATTCACTTTTTCTGACATCCGGTTAAATACTGAGGCAAGAAAAACCAAAATGTTCTCAACGGGTTACTTAGCCAACTCTGTATTCGGTCTGAAACTCCGGTTTCGGAAAATCTCAGAACGCCAACCTGCACTCGCAAAATTGCTTCTGCATCGGACCATGCGGCAAAAAAGACTGAGGAAATGACGTCGGTCATGCGCATTAGTACCCTGACGTACTGACGTCAGTCTAAGGCGCCATGACCGACGTCAGCCTTATACTCTGGTATTCGGGCCGACTGGGACGCGGACTATACCCAATTGTCAGGACTGCAGCAAGGGAAGACGAAGAACATCCTTAACTCTGCTGTAGCAGCAGGTTCAAAAGGGGGAAGCTTGTGCATCTCTAGTACAAAGTTAAGGTCCCAGGCAGGAGTGGGAGCTCTCCTTGGGGGTCTTAAATTGTTAGCTCCTCTCAGGAACTGTTTTGATCAGAGAGTGAGAGAAGAGGGGTGGCTCAGTATTGTAATGAGCTGAGATGGCAGAGGCATGAATCTTAATTGATGAGAAGGATAGGCCTTTGTGGAGCAGCTCTGCTAGGTAATCTAGGATTTGAGGCAAGGAGGGCACAGCTGTGTCCTTCCCTTGAGATTGGCTCCAAGAACAGTATCTATTCCATTTTTCTGAACAGGATTTCCTAGTGCTGGGCCTCCTGGACTCAAGGATAACATCCAGCACCTGTTTGCTGAGGGTTGCTGGTGATGTATTCAGGGAATAAGCCAGGCTGCTAGGTTCAGGGTTTGCAGTTAAGGATGCAAAATCGTAGGTGCCAGGGTGGCACTACTGTCAGACTGTGTAGGAGTGGGTACCAGTGCTGGCGTGGCCAGTCTGGTGCAATAAGGATTGTCCTTGGCCTGTTGTGTTTGATCTTGAGGAGTACTTTTGGAAGAAGGGGTGGAGGGGGAAAGGCATAGATTGAGAGGTTTTCCCGTGTGAAGGATAGGGCATCCACTTTCCAAGCTCGGCTGTGAGGAATTCTGGTGCAAAATTTGTTTAGTTGATGGTTTGGGGGGATGCAAAGAAGTCCACCTCTGTTGTCCCCCACCTGTGCATTAGAAGTTTGAATGAGTTTGGTTAAAGTTTCCGCTCATGTGGGTCCATTAGAGTTCTGCTTAAATCGTCTGCCAGTGAATTTTGTTTGCTTGGCAGGAATTGAGCTTGCAGGTGCACTTGGATGCTTAAGGTTGTGTTCCACAGAGCCATGGCTAACCTGCAGAGTGGGTAGGAGTGAGCCCCCCCCCCCGCTTGTTTATGTACCACATAACTGTAGTGTTGTCTGTCTTTATCAGTAGTTGTCCTTGCAGGATAAGGTATTTGAAGGCCGTCAGTGCATTCTGTACAGATAACGTTTCTTTTTGATTGATATGGAGGTGAATTTGTCCTGGGCTCCATTTGTGTGCCATGTGAGCCCCCCCCCCCCCCTTGCATAGTCTGATGCATCTGTTGTCAGAGTTTGGACGGTGGGGGGTTGTGAGAAAGGGAGCCCCTTGCTGTGGTTGCAAGCTTCTGCCCACCAAAGGAACTCTGTCCTTAGGCAAGGAATGATAGGAATCACTGTTAATAGATCCTGGGAATGTTGACACCAGAGACTTTTTAAGTACCATTGAAGTTTCATCATATACAGTCTTGCATATGGAATCAGACTGCATATGGAATCAGTAGAATACATGAGGCCATGATTCCTAGGGCTTGCAGTATTTTTCTTGCAGATAGCTGGGTTTGGGTGGCCAGTAGTTTGAAATAAGTTGTCAAATAAACCTGCTTTTCAAGAGTGAGGAATGCCATCTGGGAAGTTGTGTTTAAGCTTGCTTCCAGGAATACTATATTTTGGCTGGGTACCAGATGTGATTTATTTTCTTTGATGGTGTACCCCAGAGAAGTTAGGAGTCTCATTACAACAGTCAGGTATTAAAGTAGCAATTCATGACTTTCCACCCGAATCAGGTAATCGTCCAAGTACACGTAAATTTGAATAGTTCTCTGCCTGCAGTAAGCAATGGCTGGAGCCAGGCATATGTGAATACCCTAGGTGGAGCAAATAAGCCAAAGTGAAGTGCAGAGAACTGATCGTGCATACAGCCTGCCCGGAAACAAAGATATTTCCTGCAAGATTCCCTTATGGGGATGTGCAGATAAGCTTCTTTTAAGTCTAGGGTGACTAGCCAGAAGTCCTTGGCTAGCAAAGGAAGGAGCTGCTGGAGTATAAACATTTTGAATTTTGTTATCACCAGGAAGGTGTTTAGGGATGACAGATCCAGAATAGGGCGCTAAGAGTTATCTTTCCTGGGCACCAGGAACAGCCTGGAGTAGAAACCATGTCCCCTTTGCTCTGTTGGCACAGGTTGAATAGCCCTGACTTTGAGAAGAGAAAGTTCTTGCTTTTGGGCCTCTGCCCACTGGTTTGGAGGAAGGTCTGGCAATCCGCTTGGGGTTGGCAGAGAGTGGAAATAGAATCTGTATCTCTTTGTTATATTAGAATAGTTGCCACCCCCCACATCAAAAAAGAGGAATAGTGAAGGGTCAGATTGTAAGACTCTCAAGACTTGTAAGCGATGATGACACTTGTATTAAAGAAGTTTATACCCTTATTGGTTTCTTTTTAGACAGGGGATATCCCCTAAAGATGCTGTTAAAAATCAGGAATGAAGTCTTGGAGAAAAGATGGAGTATATATAAACTTACTGTAAGGGGTAATCACACTGATATACCTCAAAAGACCAACACCTTGGATGGAAAGGCACTAGTATTGAAATATAATAGTCAAATATTGGTGGTGTTGATGTAGTGAAAAAAGTATGGGATACAGTATTTAACGAAACTATGAAACATGATTTGGGGAATGTTCCCAAAATAGTATATTCTAGGGGAAGAAACATTAAAGAAATTTTAGAGGGACACAGAACTACTTATAAGTGTTCCAGGATGTACAAATGTGGAACCTGTAAATTTTGTAGGTTCATAAATGATGGACCTTATGTGTTGGTGTCCAATTATATGAAGACTTTGAGGTGACCAGGTAGGTGCAGTTGCAATACACAACAGTTGGTATATATTGCCACTTGTGTTAGTTGCAACGCATTCTACGTGGGCAAAACTGTTCGTAAGTTAAAAGACAGGATTGCAGAACACCTGAGGGCCATAAAAAATAAGGACACAATGCATTATATATGCATAGCACACACTGTGTTGATTTAAAAAAAAAATAATTTTCTTTGTTATTGACAGGGTGATACTTTGTGAGAGGGGTGGAGATGAAAGGTTGAAGGTAGAACTATTAGAATACAAATGGCAAATAATTTTGGATGCTACAACCCCACCAGGTTTGAATGAATATATTTCTTTAAAACCAGTTTTAAAAGACAGGGCTAATAGAATATAATGTAAACAGTGGTGTATATTGCATTTTATTTTTATTTTTCTATGCGCCTGTTTATGTGGATGTTTTATATATATATATATATATATATATATATATATATACATATACATATTTTATAATTATATTTATTTTTCAGACAAGGTATCCCTCACAATACAAGTTTTGGCAACATGGTTTTAAATGTTACTGTGCGTGGACACGTGTAATGTTTAATATTTATTTATTCAAATTAATGTACATTTTCATTGTTTCTTATTGGATGTTGATGTGATTGGCTGTGTATTTAATGTTTGATGTGGTTGATTTTTACTTACTCTGATGATGCCATGTGTAATGGTGAAAGCGCTTAGTAAGCGAAGTCGTTTTGGAATAAATTCTCTGCCTAGTGCTTTGGACGTGGTTCTTTTTTGTTTTTAAACTGAAAAGATGCTTCTTTCCCAGGGAAACTAAGCAGCACAATTTGGTAATATTTTAAAAGCAGTAAAAAGTCACTTTTCCCAATAACAAACTGTAAAAAAGCACTCTAATACAATTTACCAACCCCCAAAATTAATTTAAAGTACAGTTTCTCCACAGAAAAAAAAAAGTTTTCAACTTTTAAACTAACATAAAAGTGTGCTCTCATTTAGAAGTGCAGCAAAGTCAAGTAAGTGGCAGTCACTAAAACACATATACCTATATTAAAACATGCCTTCCTAAACTTAACTGCACAGGAATGGCACAACACAAATTGACTGTCAATTCCCTAAAGCTTGCAGAGGAGCGGCAATAGGAAAGCTTTGAAGGGCTTGGAGCCCAAACCTGCCTTTTAGTCAGATCATCTCAAGCTGACCAATGGTTTGGATGCATACAGGCCCCTGAAGCTTTGGAAGCTAGCCAGCTGTTATATTCTTCTCATGGTGCGATCCAAATAGCATAAGTTACTGCATCAGTGATCAATAAGAATATCATAGCGAATATGAAGGAAGGGTCATGTCAGCAGGCCTTAGATAAGGGAAGAAGACAACAAAAATTAAAATAAAAATTAACAGAAGAGAAGAGATGTGCAACAAACAGGATCTTACTGCAGAATGGTTGTCATCCTGCGACTGTCTCAACCAGAATGTAGTTCTGAAGTTTATTTTTATATTACCCTCACCGCTGCCATGTGCATTATTTTGCCTCTGCAACACAGGAAGTGCTATTATTAAAAACATTGAATCTGCAAATACATTGATGCAAAGAAACTGACAGGATTGGCATGACATGAGTTTGGCAAGTGGCTTGCTTGTGTAGACAACTAAGCAAATGCAGTCTCAAAGAGAATCAGACACCTTTGCCATCAACAGAAACACTTTTTTATGTCTTAATGGTGCACAGCCTAGCCTGCCACCAGAATTTCATACTCTTCTAAACAGCAACAAGTCAACTTCCTGGTCATGCTATAATTTAAACCTAGTTGAAATCACTGAATGCTTAAAAAACTTTTAATTGTGAGTGTTTTAATGCAATTATGAAATAGCCACAGAAGATTACAGAACAGATGAAAAAAGTCGGCCATTTCAGATAATTTTGATGTACCAAAACATTTTTACAGACCAAAAATTGTTTCTGTTTATCATTATAACAGAACTGATTCTCTCCTCCCCCCAGTCTAGTCTTTTAATTTATGTATTTCCAGCACAAATATTGCACTACAAAGGCAATTTTATCTTGTATATTTCTGAACTATATCTTCTATAAAAAACAGTCTTTGATGATGCCTTACAGCATTTTCTTATCCTAAGTTTTACATCTTGCTTTTAAACTACAGGATTCTCTAAAGACTACTGCCATTAAAAAGCTTCATCCAAAGCAATACCTACATCCCTAGCAACACTCGTTGCCATAGCAACCAACAGATCTAGGGATATTTCACACTTGAGCGTAAACTACACTGACAATACCTTCCCTACTGTCTGAGTCAGTGAAAGAAAGTGACCCAGATTTTCACAGTGTTGATATGCTTTCACACCTCTAAAACAGATCACCTGCAGAACCATTAGGTTTGCCAATCTGTACTATAAAACATTTGCATTTCCTCCTATCTTGAGAAGCTGCATCCACCTCCTCTTCCTGAAACAGGATACATTTCCTGTCTGCATAGAAAAAACTTCACTTGATAAAGTGACAGCAGTGTAGCCCTAAATGGCAAGCTTTATACCCAGAACACTTTAGTGTTGGTGACTGTAATAAACACAGCATCCTTCGGATGTTAGACAGCGATAACACAGTTCCTGAATACTTAATACCACATTAGCACTAAAATGTTCTTATGTTAATTCTCTCTTACAGACACAGATGTAGGAATGAAGAGATAAGTGACAAGTACAGCTGACTGGAAGGGACAAAACTAAAGCCCAGTCTTTAAACAGCCAATGATTCTGCCACAAGAGCATGACAAGTAACTTCAATATGCAAGAGCTACCTAAATCACCAGACCAGCTACAGAAAGTAATATCTATACAACACCGTTTTCCTTTTTATTTTTTTTGGCTTTGCTATTGACAGTAATACAGATGCTGGCTGCATGGTGCTAAGCAATGTGTATTTAGCTCGGTACACTTTGTATGACAACAGCAAAGGGGAGCAAAAGCAATGACACAGTCAAGATGGACACAGCTGTTCCTAGAGGAGGAAGGAAGGCTCAATTTACACCTCTTTTTGGTGGCTTCAAGAGGTTAGAAGTGAAACATAAGTCATAGTCAAGTGAAGAGTTGCAGTCACATATTTTCTTCTAGTCACCGTAAGCAAGTGGCAAATACAGGAAGAGATGTTGCAGTAACCGCCACTTAAAAATTACCCAAGTATCACAGAAATTGCAGTTTCCAAGCTTAAGATACTGTACAGAAGATATCGGTTACATTTGATATGGAAAATATATCTATATGTGGAAGTCATTGCAGCAGTTGATGAATGAAGTTCATAGGTTCATAAGTTCATACTAGGCTATCTGCCCTAGGGCATTTATAAGCCTAGCCAGAGTGTGTTTGGCTTTCTCCACCCATTTTAAATTAATTTTGCTATGCCTTTTTTTGAGGTTAGTATACTGTGCCTCTGTCTAACAGTGACACAGAAGTGATAGCCGGGGTAAACCTACGATCTCCCATCCACTCCATCAAGATTCCTCTTGAAGAGAGTCAATGTGGGACTCTGCCTAACCTGGACTGGGATTTTATTCCAGAGTGAAGGGAGCCTCTGGGTTATGAATCTGTCCCTCCAGCATGTCCTATTTATTTCAGTGCTGAGGTTCAAGTCTCTCGAGCGCGTAGCTCGATGGGATTTGGATTTTCTGAGGTGCAGCATGTCCATTAATTCCGGGTTGGACATGGCTTTATACGTCAGGCACAGATCGCCTCTGAGCAGGCGGTATGCCACTGAGTAGAGCTGGAGTTTCTTTAACCGGGCAGCATATGGCATCTGTTTGAGCCCTTTGATCCTCTTGGTGAGGTACTTTTGGGGTCTTTCCAGTTGCTGCAGGTGTCTGGTAAGGTACATCCCAAAGGGGCATTGTACTCAATTATGGGCCTGATGAGGGATGAGTAAAGAGGTACGATGACCTCCCTGATCTAGATGTGAATCCCTTCATGATTAGGTGGGCTATATAAAATGTTTTCTAACCACTTTGGCCACGTGGTTGTCAAATGAGAGATTGCTATCAACTTGGGTCCCCAGGTCTCTAATGACTTCTTCTGTACTTAATGGATTACCACCTATGTGGCAATTTGTGGGCACTTTGTTTTTGCCAAAGGGGATGACTATACACTTTTTGGCGTTTAGCTTGAGGCCATGGCTCTGGCACCAGTTGTCTGTTTCTATGAGGCCCTTTTGGAGGATGCTTGTGTCAGCTGGAGAGTTGATTATGGCGCCCAGTTTGCAGTCATCTGCGAACTTGGTCAGCCACAGTCCTTCCGTGTTGGCCTGTACCGCCGAGAAATATATACCGAACAAGAGAGGTCCCAGGACGGAGCCTTGTGGGACGCCACTTGTAACTGGTTTGGAGTCTGACATGGCTCCAGCAATTCTAACCATGTGGGTTCTGTCCTTGAGCCAGTTTGCAACCCATCTAGTGACATAGGGGTTTATATTTAAGCTGGTGAGCTTATCTATAATGCCCGAGTGGGGTGTCACTGTCTTCACTGTAACTGGTTAGGTTATCCATCCCATTTTGTGAACAGCTTCTCAGTTGCATAAAATGTCCTAAATAAGAATGAGATGTAGCCAAGGAGACTAGGATTGGCTGCTAAATAACATAAGTGAGGCCAATCCACATTCCTTGAACCAAGATTGCCAGAGTTTGATGATAGAATCCATGCTTTGTTCCCACACATCTACAGGATGAATGGTATTACATATAGACCTCCCAAAAATCCAGTTATCTGAAAGTCTTAACAGGCCACGCTCAACTGCTTCTGCAGCTTCAGCCTGTACACACAGATAATGCCAGTCTCCTGGAGATTTTCACAGTACTACCGCATGCCTGGTGCCAGGTCAAGCTTCACCAATATATTCAAACAGGAGTTCCTGATGAAATTCTAAGGACCAAAATCAGAAGCCTCAGAGCAAGAAGACTAAAAACACAACTGCATAGAGTCTGAGGCTATAATAACTTGGAGGACTCTTCCCATCTAGAGTACACTGATCTCACAGCTACCATGAAAAGCTTCAACGGTATTAAATGACTTCTCAACATTTTGTTCATTTCTCTGTCAGTCACACTTTTGCTTTCAAAGTTATGGGATATGCAATCATGGGTTTTGTAATTCCGAAATGGAGCCATTCAACCAAAGCATTGCCTCTAAGGGCTTGTGGCAAAATATATTATCATAAAACATATTCTGCTCTGGAGGTTAAACACAGCTGTAAGGGATTCATACACCATTGGCTTACCTACTATTAAAACAGTATTAAAACAGTAGTTTTCTAAAATCAGGACCTTGGGTTAACAGGGTACTGCACCCCAATGTTGTGAATAAAAGCAGGTAACAGGACTCAGTACATACCAAAACATACATACTCTAAGACAGCAAAAAAAAAAAGCTATCAACACAGAACAAATATTTGTCTTGGATAACAAGAACCCATTGTGAAGAGAGAGACAGTTCAATTACCAGTTATAATAAAAACCTCACACAACTATACTATAACATGTCAGTGTCACTCTCCTCATAATAACTACCTGGGAAGAACACAAAGCCATGTCAAGAATATCTAATTACAGCTAACCACCAACTCCTTCTTTAAAAACACTGCTGATTATTTAGATAGTATCTGCATAAAGACTATAGACAAATGTGGACAGCCTGAGGGAAATGTCATCTCTATCTGTTTGATGGGATACTGCCTCTCCCTATCTGCAAGCCCCTTTAGGTGTTCCATGTGGCTTTATGCTTGTATAACTCCATCCTTTGGATAAAACATTAAACCAAGGTCAGTTTTGCCTGAATTGGTGGTAGCTCAAAAGATCCCACAAAATTTAACAAAGCGCATATGAGAATTTCTTCAGTGTCCTGGCCAAATTGCCCAATTCAGTAGGAATGCCACACATAGGGTTTCTCCTGTAAAGGGGTTGCTGCCCTAGTAGGACTAACCTTGCCAACAAAGCATTAAAAAATTAATAAATAAAAGCAAACTTCTATTCTCCCCTCTTTATAAATGAAAGCAAACAATGTTAAGACTTCCAAGCTAATAAAACAGCAATGATCTAACCAGTGGCTACAATGTCAGTTTTTCAGATCAGTTTTTCAGTAGGACTAACTCAGTTCAAGACTAATCAAGGTGTTGCTTCAGCTCGGATCCAAAATATTTTAAGTTCATATTTTACCTTAAGCAGGGAGGAGTAGAGGTTCACTTCTCCGAGATACAGTTGGAATACAATGAGTCTCTAGCTGTACTGCCGGATTCAGTTATACTAACATTTTATCACCAGAATGCAAGGGTATGCTGGGGCAATATAGGTACATTTGACTGTTGTACTGTTCCAGTCTATGGAGTAATTTATGGATAATAAGTAATTGGGAGTATGTGAGCACATAAGGGTGTTCAAGAAATTTTAACTGTTTCAGCACCAGGTAGTGCTAGGTTCCATCTAGTAGGTTAAAAGCAAATTTGGCAATTTTATTATAGCACTCTTGCAGTTTCAGCAAAACTGAGAAAGATTTGTTAGAATAGGAGAAGCGCATTGCGGGGCTGGTAGGACATAGGTTGAGGCAGTGTTACTTCTAGTACTGTCAGTGAGGAATGGTTTTGATCTATACAGGCTGCCAAATTTTTGATGCATCTTCTTTTGCTTGTGTGATATGGTAGTCAAATTTAAACTGGTCATCTATGGTTACTCAAGTTCAGTATGAGAGACTACTTCTATTTTTGTATTATTTGTTGAGGTAAAAGCTAGAGACATTTTTATGCAGTATGTTGTTTTGGTATGAAAAACATTAATTTAGTTTTCTTGTCTTTAAGGATAAGTGAGAGTTAGTAAGCCAGCTTTCTAAGGAGGAAAAAGATTGTTGGGAATTTTATTGGTACATCTAAAAGCCTGACTGAACTATGAGCATGGAGTCATCAGCCTACTACATGACTGTGGCAAGCAAAGAAGTGTGTAGGTCATTGATAAAGAGACTGAACAAGAATGTGCCTAATATGGATCCATGGGGGACTCCTATGATAAGTACCCATTTTCACATTTATTTCTTACTGACTGAAAGGCAACTCTTAAACCAGTGCACAGAGGTATTAGCCAGGCCTAGGGAGGATAGCTTGTGTAATGACTTTTGATAGCTGACTGTAATGAATGCTTTTTTTAAGTCAAGAAAACGTGGAGATAAAATTGTTTGAGTTTGTTTCCAATGACTGTGTTCATAAAACCTAGCAATGCTGTGGTAGTACTGTGGTTGAGTCAAAACATGTGTTGAGTACAGGAGAGAAGGTTATGTGCCAGGATAAAATGTAGTAGTTGAGCAGATACACTTCTATAGGTTTTCAATGGACAAATTAAACTTGGAACAATCAACAAGGGATGCTAAGATTAAACAAAAGCAGCTGAACAAATTGATGACCTGATCTTTAATTAGACAGCGAGTCAGGTTTCTACTCAATAACAGGAAAACAGAAGTTGTGTAACTCCCCACAAAACTGCGTCTTTACTATCCCTAGGCAATCCACATTGACTTCTGGTATTAACTGTCACGTGGATCCAGGCCAATAGCTTATCACACTACCAAGCTCTTTTTCCCTGCTTCCAGAATTCACCTGCCCCCTCCCCATTTCTTCAGATAGGATTTGCTACTTTAGCTCCCAAGGGGAAAGCTAGTATATATGGATAGTAGTTGAGAAGAGTGGATGTACTTCACATACTTCACAGTAGATCTGTTGTACCTTAGAGATGTATACTGTGACAATTTGATACGGAAAATGGTGGGTGGGTTGTCAACATGTACAGAATAGAGACGGGTGAGTTGTCAACATGGACCGACTAGAGATAAAGATCCAGTATTATGTTAAAGTACACAACTTCTGTCTCTTACATTATCCCATCTGTTCATTTCGACTTCAGGGACAGAACCCCAAACTACCTGATTTCATGGGTGGAATTACAGCAGGATACCCATGAGGACAACAGCTCCAAAGGATGCTCTGGTTCTGGAGATAATTACACTATTAAATCCTAACTTAACTATTTGTTGTTGAAATTCTTGTCTCCTCCCCTGAGAATAATGTCCAGTTTCTAATGTTTAGCAAAACTGTACAATACTACAGTCCATGTTACAACACAAAGGTCATCAACTGAAGAGCTTGTCAGGAAGGTTGTAGAGGTTGCCACTATCTAGTTGAATAAGCTGTTGGGCTCACTAGAAATATTTGTTTTTGGAATTGTAAGCAAAGTTTATACAGTAAGAAAGCCATCTGGGCAGGGTTAATTTAGAGACTTTGTGTCAGAGTCTGCAGGGCACATGAGAAACAAATATCTGTCTTTTCTTACAGCTTTTGCACTTTGCAAACAGAAACATAGCTGTCTATGTACATCCAAGGTATGAAGCAACTACTGCCAGAGTAGCTGCAGAAAAAAAAAAGACTTGTCAAGATGGACAGCTTGGCTAAGAGGAAACGCAATGGCAAATCTGAGCAAAAAAGACAAGACTTGTTTTCAGTGGTACTCTTTCTTTGTGAAAGATTAAATATGGATGTGAGTGGCCATAGAAGGATGTTAGAGTTGCATGCTACTAGAAATGATGGCTTCCATTTTAGAAGTTTCAAGTCAGCTGAGGAGGCTGGCTTGAAGGGAGACTGCATGAGAACCTCTAGCTCACTGCTGAGGCCTCATGGGGGAGTGGATATTCGATGGATGAAGGAAAATGGGACATTTGAGGCAGTCTTTTACATGGTTTCTAAGCTGCAAAGGAGAAAGAAGAAAACCTTTTGTGAAATCTACATATAGCAGCTAACTGAAATTTTACTGCAGAAACAGTGGAGGTGGATTCAAAGAGGGATAACATAAAAATGTAAGATTGATGAAAATCAGGGAAAAAAGGGATCCAGTCCTTGTTGAGAAGCCCAAGCTGAAAATCTTTTCCATTTACAGTGTACAGCTTTGTGTGGATCATTTCTGTTTTGCAGACAGAATATGGATTACTCTGTCTGAGGAAGCATGATCTATGGCCATTAGTAGAACTGTAGAAATTAAGTAGTAAGTTTGAGTGACTATCTTGTTGTAGAAACTAGCAGCCAATCATATAGCTACAGAGATATGCAAATTCCCTCAACTTGTAGATGGACTGTGACTACCAACATGCATTTGGCAAACACTCGGGGGGGGGGGGTGGCTAAGCTGAGACTAAAAGGCAGGAATTTCAACTGGTAATAAGTGGCTCTATACTGGAAGCATAGCGACCTTCTGGACTCCTTTGTGATCTCTAAGTGGAGAAAGGTGTACATTCTCTCTATCTTTTAAGCACAGATGGTCAGTGGCACAACAGGTAGCACACATACCTTTGGTGCATAAGGCTGTGGGTTGTATCCTCACACTAGTTATATTGATTGCTGACTGAAGTGGAGCATAATTGGGGTGCTGTACTCCACAGTGTGCCATCCTTCAGATGAGATGTTAAACCGAGGCTTCATCTGTCTGAGTTGGTGGTAGCTCAGGTCGATGTAAAAGTTCCCAGTGCACTTATTGAAAAGAATAGGAGAAATTCACTGATGCTCTGGTCAGTGGGGCTAACCTGGTCAACAAAGGGTAAGTAGCTAACTAAATAAGCAGGGAAGAATGGTTTACACTGTGATAATTTTGAATCATGTCTTCTGTATATACTGACTTAGGCCACTTAGGTCTAGAATGGGCATGAGGTTCTTTAAGATATTAAACAGCCTCCAGACCCTCTCTGGTCTAGAGGGACCTACTGAACAGCTCTATTTTGAAGAAGACTTGCAATCTCCTTTGCTGCTGCCTTTCTTTTATGTGGAGGTATGTCTGGGAAAGACTGAGATTATATTTTTGGGGCCAATTAAAAGGGCTGACAGCCTCTGGATCTTATGCTCTTCACCCTGTCAGCAATATATACATCTGGATAAATGGACAACTGGACCCTCACTACCTCCAGAGGGGAACAGCCAGACAGCCCTACTTGGGCACTAAGGTTATTTCCTGAGAAAGGACTCCTGAATCCCTGGTTCTGCAGAACTTCTCTGCCTTGGTTGACCCTATCAGAAGAGAAGTCAATGGGTTATGCTGGGGTGTGCTTGGATTTTCTAAATTATAGACCGATTTGGGACTTTTCTGATTCCTAGAAAGGATTTTTGGGAAGCCTCAAAGCAGACTCCCAAGGTTTGACCTTCCTGCTCATTCTGCTGGATCCTTCCTTTTATTTTTGGTCTGAAGTGGGAGGACCCATCAAAGGATGCATTTACAAAGGAAGCATTAAATTTGTCTGCAAAATCACAGAGCAGGAACCAAACATGGCCCCTAATGTTAATGCCCACTCTTGCCACCCTAACTGCTCAATCAACTGCATCTGCATCACTGTCATGGAGAGACTAGATATTGTGAGCAAAGTGGCCTCCTGCAACTCAAGCTCCTTCCTAGTTTCAGCTGTGGAAGGCTTTCTCAAAGAACCCAAAGCTTGCTCTGCAATGTCTTTGGAAGCATATCATGTGTGTTAAATAGTTTAATGCCTTCATGGAAACATACCTGATCTGTATATCCATGACTACTTGCTGGGGAATGGACAGCTGGACTGTCATTTGCTAATTCCCTCTTGGTGGCCACTTGTACCATAACAGAGTCCATAATAAGTCTATTACTCCAGTGTTGTCTTTCTTGGGGAAAGAGAAAAATAATTTTATCAGGTTTGCATGGGATAGACTATGATGTCAGGCTCCTACCATAATGTAATCGCTAGCAGTTCCATCATGTGGTCAAGCCAGAGCTGCAGCTTGCAAAGTACACGGGGGCAAACTTGAAGGCCTCAAAGAGAACCTCCTCATCTGGGGAGGGGGTCTATTGGCTGGGGACTCCCTCAGATACATCAATCCTAGAATTTCACCAAACTTGGCATCTTCTGGAGGGGACTGTAGGTACCTTTACCCTTCAAGGTCGGTGTTGGGTGTAAGGAGCTTCACTAGGGAGTCAGTGTGCCTCATTTTACATGTACAGTTTCTGGGTGGATTCAGGAAGGACTCAGTTGAACCACCAGAAAACTCAGGATGAACCTCCTGGTGAGGTTGGGTGAGGACTTCAGGCTTGCTCTGTCCCCTGGGAAAGATGATGAAGGAAAGCAGGAGCAGACTGACAGGTGCCTATGGGTGGAACAGAGGTTGCTGGAGCATCCCTAGCCTTTTCAGTAGTGCAGGCATTAATCTTTTTGAAGACAAATGCTGAACCTGAATCTGCCTGTACCTGAGAACTCGGAGCTCTACTGCATCAGTCCCCACCAAAGTGGATGTCAACAGCACTGGGATCACCAGTGCTGACAAACCAAAGCTGATCCAAGAATGACAACAGCTCCGAGAACTCTGACACCGAAACATGCACAAGAGAAGGAGCTTGTCTGATAGGTGATGCTGGGCCAAACTTGATCAGCCCTGGATATGGAGGGGATGGGACCATTTCAATATGCGCCTTCGCAAAAGCCCTCATGAGCTCTGGGCAGACTTTGGAAACCTCAGCAAGGATATGGAAGGGGGATGAGAAGGCATAAATCTGGAAGGCTTCTTCTTGGAGGATCAGCTACACTTGTTTTTTAATCCAAGAATACAATAGTTTTTGTGTAAGAGGATGCCATCACTAGGGATAACACTAGCACAGACATTGACCTGGCACTGCACTGTTGGTTGTGAGGCCACCTGTGGAGGATCCAAATGAGAAGCCATGGAGAGATATATGCAAGTTGGGACTGGATTTCTTCCCATTTCCTGTTTTGTTTTCTCTCCATTTTCCTCCTGTCTCTCTCTATCTTGGTCTTCAACCTCATCTTTGTAAGGTTCCACAGAGGAAGAAGGCAATAACACTTTCAAGGTAAGTTAAAATAAAATTAAAAAAATATATACATGTTTTCCCCTGTGTGGGTAGATACCTTTACAAATGTCACAAGTGGCCTGGAGGTGGTCTGGCCCTAAACAGACACAGAGGTCTTGTGTGTACTAGGGCAAAAGGTTATGGCCACACCTGACATATATTTTGAAGCCCTTGTCAATGCTGATAAAAAAGAAAATGTATGAGCCACCAATTTACTACAAACAGTATAAACTACCAATGTCTAAGCAGTAACACTTAAGCAAAAGACTCCCAAGTATCAACAATAAAAACTATTTGCAAATTGCTGTTAACCAGAAATGCAAACTGAACCAACTTAGCAATATGCTGAAGAAAGACAATTAAGGTTCTTGCTTAGTCTGATTAGGAAAGAAAATGTATTTTTCTGTTTAAAAAATCATCACTTCAAAAAGTAAAGAAAAATGCAGACCTGTAGGGTTCTGAAAGAAATGGGAAGTAGTGAAGAAAAACTGTAACAAGCAAACAAAATGAACACTTAGTTGAGTTCTTGGTAAATCATGATCTTGTTGCTCAGATGGCAAATGAGATCTAGGATAACAGGTGCATTTTGGAGTAGGGAAGGAGTATGACCACTTGGCAATCCAATAAGTTGCCAGATAAGATTTTCTTGACAGCAGACATCTTAAAAGTTGAAATGAAGAAATGAAATCATATAAGATCTGTATATAGTGACTGGGGCATCACTTAGATATGTGCTGAGCAAAGACAGAAAAGTTTTGCAAAACACAACACTAAGAATAGATGTTTGGAGTAGTAAAATAAGTATACAAGGATGATAAAAAAGGCTAGCTGTGTTTGGGTTTGTTATTTGTTAAAAATGTTGCATTTATACCTTGATAATTTGCAGTTTAATAAAGTTCACAGTTTTCAGTAAAAAAAAAAAAAAAAACAATTTAACTCCACTGTATTTCAAGATCAGTAGGTAAAGGCAGCTTCTTTTATTACAAGATTCAAATCCCACAGAAGACAAATATGCCTTTTTGGATGGCTCGTCTATACAACTCCTTCAATTATGGGGGCTTATAGACAGAGTTAATGTTATCAGATGAAGAGTTGGTAAGCAAGCAGATAATGCTGATACAGACTTTGGATGAATAAGGTAAGCTGGGAGCAAACAATTAGGACAGTCTATTAATCTTGACAGGAGACAATGGAAGGGATCTTGACCTTGTGACACAGTCCATGAAAAAAATGTATTGACTCGCTTTGCTTTTTTAAGGTATTTAAAACAAAGGGAAAATATGATGCTGTTAGTAATCAAAGTGTCATCTAAACATTTGTGATTGTGTTGCTGTACCCTGCTCTACTATGTCAGCAAAGACTTGGTCAATAGCAATGGCCATGGTGGAAAACTGATCAAGCCCATCAGCAGAAAACATCATGGTTATCTTGGTCAAAAAGGAGCTATCACAATTAAACTGGCCTTTTCTTGTTTTACTTTGAGCAGTACCTCCTGTATTGCAGTAAAAGAAAGGAAAGCATACATTAACTCTGGAGTCTATTTGAGAGAGAAAAAACACAGTTTACCAACTATATTGAGAGTAAAGACAGTATAAAACAGTGTTTTAATAGTTGAGATGTGTAGAAAACAGGTCCACTTCTGGAAGCTTCCACATCAACACAATGTCTTGCAATTATGTATATTTAATTTTCATTTGTGTGCAAATGTCATTTTCCTGCTTAGTGCATCCACTAACTGATTCTGTACCTGGAATTTGAACTGCTGAAAGAAGCAGGTTGAGCTGTAATGCCATCTCCCATATCTGAGCAGTCTGTTTGGACAGTTAAGGGTTTGATCCCTCTTTGTTGGTTTATAGCCCACATTACTTTAGTATCATCCCTCTCGATTTGAAGAGGTCATGGATAAAAATTGTCCTGAAAGCAAAAGCAGCAAAGCTGGATGAAACCACTGCAAGAGCAATAGGTGGCACTACAGTTGAAACTAAATAGTTTTCTTTGATTTCTTTATAAAAAGAGAAGACTACTGAGAAGCTTCCACAGCCAGTTTGCAAGTGATGCTTGAAGGCTTAGTTGTCTGTCATTCTGCTTACATGGACAAAGCACAGTTTTGTAAAATCTTAAAATAACAGTAGATGTCCTTTCTCATCACTGCTGCAGTATTGTTCACCTAAGAGATATCTTGCCAAGGAAAGCCCAATGTCCAGTCAGTATACCAAAACCTTTGGCTCTTACAGGTGCCATATGTCACATGTATGCTCACCATGGAAGATGTAGGGCATAAAAGTGACACATGGACACAAAGACTCAAAACTGAAAAAGCCCAAGAAGGAATAGAATACTCTCAGTGACAGGGAGGAACATGTGAATCCAGAAGGAAAAACAAAGAAGAAAAATGAAGAAAGGCCCCACAGCCAGGAGGGAAACAGATCCCAGGGGAAGAGTCAGGACAGAGTGGGAAAGAGGAAGGGAACAAATACTGCAGAAGGGAACAAATACTGCAACAGTGAAATGAAGGTCATCCACTGTTGTGCTAAGATTTTACAGAACTGTAATGTGTCCTACCATATCACTGTTGCAGTATTCTTCACCTAAGGGACAGTAAAAGAGCTCAAGAAGAAGCCTGGGAGGAGGGAGGCACAGAGAAACCCTCCACAAATCCATGCAGAATAGTCCTGGCAAAATCTGCCCTGGCTCTGGAAATAACATCTAATTTGTAATGTTTAGTAAAAGTATCAACAGAGGACCAAGCATCAGTCTCAAGAATAGAACTGGTATCTTGAGGGCACCATTGGAGGCAACTGTCCTAGTAGAATGTGTCTTTACAGATGAGAAGAAACATTTGCCATGATAAGAATAACAGAAAGAAATAGCCTTAGAAATCCAGGCGGAGATGGTTTGGTTAGTAACAGCCAAGTCCTGTGATGAAAAGAACAAAAAAGTGCTCAGATTTGTGAATAACTTTAATTTTGTCTAAATTATACTTGAGCTATCTATGCAAATCTAAGGTGTGAAGAACCTTCTCACTGGGAGATTTTGGAGAAGGAAGTTGGATAGACTGATAAAGGAACAACTCGCTGACCTCCTTGGGCATGAAAGAAGGGTTAGTATGAAGAGACACCCTGTATCTCTGAACTAAAAAAGGAGTAATAGCCAAGATATCCTGAAGTTCAGACACTTTCTTAGCAAACGTAAGAGCCAAAAGAACTGTCTTCCAAGTATAATACTGTAAGGAAGCTGAAAAAGCAGTCTCAAAATGAGCCTAGGTGAATGTTTCAAATACAAAATTGAGGTCCCAGGAAGGTGGAATAGACTTCCTGGGAGGCCTGATAAGGAGGAGACCTTTAAGGAATGGCTCGAACTGAAGCCTAGGGGCCACAGGAGGATTCAAAGGCAGACAAGCAGAAATTGCTGACAGGTGAGCTTTAACTGAAAAATATGCCAACCTGGCATGGAGCAGACCGCACAAATTAGACAGAACCACAGGAACTTCCACTGTTAGGGGATCCTGATGGTGAGAAAGGCACCAGACAAAAAATCTTTTCCATTTGGACATGGATGATTTTTTAGTAGCGAGTTTCCTGGCTTCCTGCAATATCCAAAGCACATCTTCAGAAGAGAGGTGCCTAAAGGGGATCAAAACCCCATCACCCACATGCCATCTGACGAGTGGACAGGAGAAGATGGCTAAGAGACCCCTTGTTTTGTGTGAGAACATCCACCCGGTGAGGCAACCTGTGGTGATTGTCCCTGCCCAAGTGAGAAAGAAGTGGGAACAAATGTAGTCTGGGCCAAAAGGGAGTCAACAGCAAGATTTGTGGCAAGTCCTGCCTGATCTTGTGCAGAACTTCTGGCAACACAGGAAGGGGAGGTAAGTTTAGAGAAACATTCCCTTCCAAGGAAAGGACAGGGCATGAACTTTCCAAGTCAGAGGATTTCGGACTCTGAAACAGAGAACTAGGAATTTGTCTGTTCATTGGGGAGGTGAAAAAATCTACCTGAGGAATACCCCACTGATGGACAATGTCCAGGAACAGATCTCTGTGAAGCATCCATTCATGAGCTTGTATTCTGGACCTGTTCAAAAACAGTCTGCCATGAGACTGTGCTCTGAGGGAATATAAACCACTGAAGAGTCACTTGATACTAGACTGCTAGATCCCAGACCTGAAGAGCTAGTCTGCACGTGCCATATCACAGTGGTATTGTCTGTGGAAACTATGAGGGAAAGGAAAGCTTGCCAGAGCCAAAAACAAAGCCCTTATTCCCTTTTATGTTGATATGGTCGGACCTCTGATGAGGAGGCCAGAGACCTTTACGGGGCTACATGAGACATCCAAGCCCCTGATTCATCCATAAAAAAGCTCCTGAGTGGAAACTGGTGCTTGAAAAGGAAGCCCTGGACTGAGAGAGCGAGTGTTGAGGAATACATCACTGAAGCTTGAGACAAGGAGGAAAAGGGACCTGGAACTCCAGGGGGTGGAAATGTTGTAGCCATACCGATTTGAGGTACCACTGAAGTTTCCTCATATGGAGCCTAGCAAGAGGGAGCATGGGAATGGTGGAGGCCATAAATCCTAGGACCCTGAGAAATTCTCTGGCCATGACAGACAACAGAAGAAGAAGGGACTAGAAAGGGGCAATTAGAGACATGGGCCATGGAGGTAGGAAGAGATGCCAGCAGGGGAACTCTCTGAAGCCTGCATCTGAGGAAAACACGATCCTGGGAAGGCAACAGAAATGATTTCTGGAGGTTTATGGCGAAACCCAGAATGTATAATAGGCAAGTAGTAAACTGGAGATCCTGTAGCAGACTGCTGGGAGAAGGGGCTTGAATAAGCAGACTGCCTAGATAGGGAAAAATCTGAATACCTCAAAGTCTGCAAACAGCAATGACAGGAGCAGAGCATTTGGGGAATACCCTTGGAGCTGTAAAGGGGCCAAAGGACAAAGCAGAGAACTGAAAATGGAAGGAAGAAACAGAGAAACAAACATTTCCTGAAAAGAGGAAAGATGGAAATGTTAAAGTATGCATCCTTGAGATCCAGAGACACCCAAAAGGCCTGAGGAAGTAGAAGAGGAAATAATGTCTGAAGGGATAACATTTGAAAAGAAGGAATCTTGAGAAAAGTGTTGAGCAGGGAAAGATCTAGAACTGGTCTCCATGTACCCTACCTTTCATATGACCAAAACATTCCAGAGTAAAATCCTTTCCCCACTTGGATGGGAAGCATGGTCTGAATGGTGCCCTGATCCAAAAGAGATTGAAGAACCTCTTGGAAATGAGAATGCTCTTCCTGAGAAGGCTGAGGAATGCCTGAAAAGGGAGGAAGGGACTTGAAAACCATGAAATATCCTTGACGGATAATGGAAAGAACCCAGGAATCTGATATGATCTGAAGCCAATTTAGAATAAACAGGTAGAGGCAGAGAGATAAGGGGACCCAGCCAAGAGGAGGGAAAAGCCAACTGTCAAATAGAACCAGGCTTGTCCCAAAAAGAAGGTTTCTGGGATTAAGGAGTCTGAGTAGACTTAGCAGGAGGAACTTGCCTAGAACCCTTCTTCCCCTTAGGAGAAGGGTGGGGATGCTTACAAACAAAGGCAGACTTGGAAGGATAGTTGCTCTGAAACTTAGGAATAGAAGAGACAAAAATACATTTTAGCTCCTGCAATGCTTTGCCCTTATCCTGGAAGAACATGAATAGGTCAGCAGCAGCAATTCCAAAAAGACTTTTATATCCAAAGGAGCATCACCTCATGACTGAATCAAAGGTAGCAGCCCTGGAAGAGGCATCAGCTGCATCATAGCTGCTTTTAACTGAATAGCAAACAACTTGAGAAGTGGAGCCCAGCATGGAACAGAAGCCTTTTCCTTGGAGTCAGGAAGGTCAGAAACCACCTTAAACATCTGGGAAAGGAGAGCCAAGACATATCTGGTTATATAGGTCTGATAGGTAATAGCCCTAAAGGACAAAGTGGCAGCAGTGTAAACCTTCTTGCCCCGCTTTTCCATGGCCCTACCATCCTTATCAGAAGGCAGCTTTGTACAGGGCAACAACTTGGATGGCTTGTCAGAAGAGACTGTCACTGCAGAAGGGTCAGCAAAAGAGCATTTACAAAGAAATTTGCACTCTTCAGGTACTCTGCAGACTCTATCCAGCTTTTTCAGTGCAGGAGGCTGAGAGTCAGGGACTACAGAAGCTGCAGAAAGAGTATCCAAAAGGACTCCCGGAACAGGAAGAACAGCAAATGGTTTGGGAGGCTCCATCTGCAAGAGCTCATAGTATCTTTTTTAATCTCACAGACCTGGGAACAATCCCACTTATATAGTCCATCATATGGTTACTGGTGTCCCCAAAGGAGAACTCTTGCCATAAGGGAGGCTGGACTTAAGGAATCCTCTTCCTCTGAACCGTAGTCCCAGGGGCAAGGTATATGAGAAGAATAGGCTAAGGATTCTCCCAAAAAACTCCAGATCCTCATCTGAGGAATCCAGTTCTCCAGGTCTCTTGACAGCAGTGGAAGGCCAGGTAGGAGCAAGAACAGAGACCCTCTTGAGGTGGCTTCAAGGCCAAAGCATTAAATAAACCCTGAGCGAAATCCTGTCATTCACGCTGGGGATCCCTCATAATGCTTTGTCTTCCGTTTCTTTTTCAGCAGGATGCCCTCAAAACACCCTCGGAGGGTCGGACCCTAGACGCAAATTCTATAAAATAGTGGTAGGAGTTTCCCCCCCTCACTAAAATCTGACAAATTCCCCTCAATCCCTCGGATATCAGCAGAGGTTCCCCTTTAACGTCAGGTGCAGACATCTGAAAAGCCTCCAAGGACATGTAAGAATTTGGATCCATGACGGCCTCCGACAGGGTCATGGCAGAGGAATCTAAAGCAAGAACCAGATGGTTTTCAGGGCTTTCACCAGCCTCTAGAGAGACATCCAGGGGAGGCTGGACAGCAGCCGGATCGAGCCTGACTTTGTTGGCCTTCTTCTTGGCAGACGGCTGGCCTTCAGGACGTGAGGATTCCACCATAGCACCCTGAACCTTAACTTGGATGTTGGTTCTCAAGGTATATGGATAAATGGGGGAGACAACTATGTAGGGTCTTAGGCACAAATGCCTGGTAGATAGAACACTGTGTATGATCATGGGAAGCACCCAAACAAAAAAAAAAAAAAAAAAAAAAAAAAAGAGACTGGTCATGATGGTCTTTATGGGAATCTGCCTTCCACACTGAAATTTCCCTTTCTGGATGACATCAGCACAATACCAAACAAGAATAAAAAGGAAGAGAAGAAACCCCAATGGGGCACTTACCTGAAAAAGAAAAATCAGCTTGGTAACCAGTAAAGCAGAAAGGCATTCAGACCGACAGATGACAACGTCGCTTGGACTCGCAGCAAAGTTGTTCTTTGTATTTGTATCCATACGTCACCTTTATGTCCTACGTCTTGTGCAGGGAGTATACATGTGACATACGGTGCCTATAAGAGCTGAAGGCTTTGGTATATTGGCCAGACATGGACTATCCTTGGCATGAGATCATTCAGGTGAAGAATACTGCAACAGTGTTATGAAAGGATATCAAAGCTATAGAACTCTAATGTGGCTTGAAGTGTCTTCCAACATTTGCACAGAGTGATTCTGAAGAAGCATGTATACAACAATGAAAGAAGTTATATTCCTCACAAAGAAAATAAAACCAAAGAGTACACCTCTCAGTAAGTGAAATGATCTGACAACATTCACACTTTCAGATAAATGGTGAGGATTTTGTAGAGAAAGGAAGTCCCTACCCCAATGATACAGTAAAAAAAACTGTTAATTCTGACAGAAGAATAGCTGGAAGAAAGGCTTTCTCAAAAAGAGGAAACAATGCTTTCTTCTTCAGCTCGAAGCAAACAGACACACAACTTTTGCTGTTTTCTTCTGCTCAAACTGAAAGCATGACGAAAGAATTGGGAGCGAGAGAAGAGTGAGGCATGATAGGAATGGGATGAACTTTCTACAGCAGCAAAAGCAGGATATAAAGCACGAAGTAAGAACAGCTAGGGAATGCTCTTAGCAGCAATGACTTTATATAAGACAGCCTCATGAAGCTACTACATCATGCAGTGACAATATTCACTCTGGTCTTTAGAGACAGAGGGACAGACAGTGAAAATATCGGTCAGCACTGACCAGCAACATACGTAAAACCAAAATGTTTCAACTTATTGTCAGAGCTATCCTTGCACAAGATGTGTCTTTCCAGATATGAAGAGGCCACCCAAATCTGAAATTCTTTGTTTTGGCGATGGCCTGTTAAGTGGTTTCACAAATGCCTTTTAGACCAAACCTTAAATTATATCTGAGCCTTCCTACTTAAAGGATTTGTCAGGTTTAGCATGCATCAAGTATCAGTACAATGGCCCAATACTCATACGACTGTAAATTCTGGGACCTGATCCATGAACTTCTATGGTTGTGGGCAGTTATGTATGCATATGACCTGCTGTCCTTCAATCAAGATATTTAAAAAAAATACAGACAATTTTTTAATTTTCATGACATCCTACACAGGAATACACTTTCACCAACAAATTTATTTATATGGCATTTAGTACCTACAAAAACTGAATGCAACTTTACAATCCTCATGACTACTGTCCTCTCTTTCATAACACAAATCAATGGTAAAAGCTGCACCAGACTCTTATTTGAGCCAACTCTGGGTGCAGTACATTTAGCTTTGACAGGTCAATTAACAGCAAATGATATTACTGCTGTCCAATACAGTCATAAAATATTTAAATTAAGCACAATGTGAGTGTAAATTATTTTTGCAGTAGAGCTTTTCCTGCTGCACACACTCAGTGTGGGAACAGTATGCCTCAATACCCCTGACCTTTAAATATACGATATCTGCAATAATAGAAAAGGGAATAAACACACTTCCCTTTCTTCACAAGTTTGTGCAATGATGAAGGTAGTATATTCACAGATCAGAGGTGTGGGACAGAGCCTTCCATGTTGGGAGTGACAGAAGGGAAATCCTCCTTGTAAAAATACTTTAATCACACTTCTATTGTCTGTGCATTGCAGTGGACAGATAGGGTGACAAAACCCTGCAGTCAAGCAGAATGAGTACCAGTAACTTTGGCTTTGGTCATACAAAGTAGATCCTTTTAAAGTCTCATGTTTAGAGGAGTACATGCAAGTAACTTTAGGCAGGTAAGATACTGTCTCAAAATTATCCAGTCTCAACTTTATGACTAGAAAGGTTAAAGAAATTCTTCTCACATCTGAATATGCCCACTCAGTGGGAGCAATGTATTCCTCCTGTCACAGAAATAGCCTTCAGACAACAATGAACTATATTTGTTGCTTCTCCCTAATATGCCATACAGACCACCACATTTTTTTTTTCCTTGAAAAAGCAAACTGGTTACCAGTCTCAATTACATTAATCTTGATTACCATCCTCCTCTGGCCTGAAAAAATGAGTGTTAAAATGTTTAACTACCCACTTAGGTCACAAGACCTGGAAATCCTGACTAGTATAGGCTTAGCTTTGGCTTGGCATTAGGTGAAAAAGTGTTAACCAAAACATCACATATGATTAGAATGAGCTATCTCTAGAAAATAGAAACAAGCTGGATTATCAAAGCTTTCAAACTGTTAAATACCCACCAAACGTTTACATAAATAATTGTCAGAGAAACAATGGATACTTTGCTTCTGGCCTACTGATGACCAAGCTTTTAGACAACGCTTAGTCTTTCTTCACATTAAAATACCTAGGGTAATAATTTGCCTAGGGTAATAATTGACTACTTAATATAGTGTAGCACCTTTGGCCAACTAACTTTTGATCTTAGCAAGATATTTCTTTAGAAAATGAATCATAAAGTATGTCAACAAAGCAGATTGAAGACTCTAAAAGAAAAATGTTGAAGAAAAAGCAGAAGTAAATAAGGCTGCATCACTCTGAGAATGCAACACAAAGGCTGAAAAACTTTGTTTTGATAGTCTCTACTCTGCCGCTGCAGAAGTCAGTATCATGAGCTTGAACCTATCCGCAGGGTGACATTTTTAGTAGTGGTTTACTTGTGGTCCCATTCGATACAAATTACTGTAGTTTAATTACTTTTATTCCATATAATTTATTTATGTATTTTATGTCTTTCATGGGTTTGTAGTAACTACAGAGAGATTAAATTGATCAGACACAGCATGAAGTTATGGGAAAGAGTAGTGGAAGCTAGGTTACGAAGGGACGTGATGAGTAGTGATCAGCAGTATGGTTTCATGCCAGGAAAGAGCACTACAAATGCGATGTTTGCTCTGAGAGTGTTGATGGAGAAGTACAGAGAAGGTCAGAAGGAGTTGCATTGTGTTTTTGTAGACTTAGAGAAAGCGTATGACAGGGTGCCTAGAGAGGAGTTGTGGTATTGTATGAGGAAGTTGGGAGTGTCAGAGAAGTATGTAAGAGTGGTACAGGATATGTACGAGGGTAGCGGCGAGGTCTGTGGTGGGAGTGAAGGATGCGTTTAAGGTGGAGGTGGGATTACATCAAGGATCAGCTCTGAGCCCTTTCTTATTTGCAATGGTGATGGACAGGTTGACAGACGAGATCAGACAGGAGTCCCCATTGACTATGATGTTTGCAGATGACATTGTGATCTGTAGTGAGATTAGGGAACAGGTGGAGGAGACCCTGGAGACATGGAGATATGCTCTAGAGAGAAGAGGAATGAAGGTCAGAAGGACTAAGACAGAATATATGTGTGTGAATGAGAGGAAGGATAGAGGAATGGTGAGGATGTAAGGAGTAGAGGTGGCGAAGGTGGATGAGTTTAAATACTTGGGATCAATAGTTCAGAGTAATGGTGAGTGTGGAAGAGAGGTGAAGAAGAGAGTACAGGCAGGATGGAGTGGGTGGAGAAGTGTCAGGAGTGATTTGTGACAGACGAGTACCAGTAAGAGTGAAAGGGAAGGTCTACAAGAAGGTAGTGAGACCAGCTATGTTATATGGGTTGGAGACAGTGGCATTGACAAAAAGGCAGGAGTTAGAGCTTTATGTGGCAGAGTTAAAGATGTTAAGATTTGCACTTGGTGTGACGAGGGTGGACAGGATTAGGAATAAGTATATTAGAGGGTCAGCCCAGGTTGGAAGGTTTAAAGACAAAGCCAGAGAGGCAAGATTATGTTGGTTTGGACATGTGCTGTGGAGGGATGCTGAGTATATTGGGAAAAGGATGCTAAGGATGAAGCTACCAGGTAACAGGAAAAGAGGAAGGCCTAAGATAAGGTTTATGGATGTGGTGAGAGAGGACATGCAGGTGGTTGGTGTGACACAGCAAGATGCAGAGGCCAGGAAGAAATGGAAACAGATGACCCGCTGTGACGACCCCTAACTGGAACAGCTAAAAGATGATGATGATGTCTTTCATGGGTTTGGTTTGCTCGGGCTTAGTGGGACTTCACGGATTACAATTTCGAGGTGTAACAGGTTAGACGGAGTTTGTCACATAATGGTTTCTACATGTGACAATGGTATATTGTTTGGCCTTATTTGTTTACATTTTCTTCAAAGTTTTTCTTTTCATTATTTTGGAAGGTCACCAATGGGCCTTGTCGATGCTCTTTGTATGCTTAACTTTCGATCTAAGCATCATGCTCTTTGTATGCTTAACTTTCGATCTAAGCATCATGCATTGATCGAAATTAGGAAGCCAGTACCTTCTTATAACCTTCAAGCTTTGTAAATATATGGTACTTTTGATCCCTCATGTACGTTATTTTCCACTGTATGTCCTTGTAGAGTTCTAAGCAGTCAATGATGGTGTGACATGTAGTGCCTTGTGGCTCAGTTCATGGCTGAAAATAATCCTTGGACCAATCCACCTACCTCGTTAAACAAATCAGTCCATCAATAAAAAGAAAATCCTGCCGAACTCCCATAAAATGTGTTAAAAGTGTTACAATATGGACATATCCCTCAGCTGTAGTGAAAGGCCACAGTTTTGTTGATTCACAAAGTGGGAAGACGCATCATATCAGATCCCCTCCTCAAAAAAATTGCACCCATTAGCCTGATCAGTATTCTGGGTAAAATCATGGAGTCGTGAGCTTACCCAAAAGGACACAGGGGACTTGTACTTCTGTCAGACATAGAAACAGCATGGGTTTGTTAAGAGATCTTGTTTTTTGAATACTGTGGCCATTCTTTAAAGTAACAGAAGGCTCAATGAAGGACTGATGGTGCACTTTGTTTTTTTTCTTAGCTTGCTAGAACATTCAACTATTAACATAAGGGAAAGCTGACAACAGCCATAAATGTTTATCTACACAGTTCAATGAGTTAAGCAATAGGACACAATTACAGGACGGTGTGCTTACTCATCCAGTCTGACAAAAAAGAAGCAGACACCAGTGGTAATCTTTAACAATTTTCTTAGACATGTAATAACTACACAAGTGCAAAATGAAGTCTGAATAAATAAATCAGATGAAGGCTACAGACTGTTTAACAACTGCTTCAATACAGGATGTTGACGTGCTTTAAAGCAGTCTACAAATATTATGTACCAAAAATCACAGTGCAAAAAAGGCAAAACCAGAGTGTTCAACATCCAAGTACTTTGTTAAAAATAAAAACAATAAAAACAAAACTCTTCAAACAAGGCAAAGTCCATTTTAAGCGCTTTCATCTCACACAGGAGACTTCTTCAGAATAGCACCTTCTTAACACTCACTTCCTTTAATAACTTTCCTTCATAAAATTTTAGAAGGATAGCACAATTCAGTGTGAGTAAAGCCATAAATAAAAAACATTACCTTTTAAAAGTCATAAAGAATGAAACAAAACATAAATAATCATCACTATGCTAACTATTAAAATTAGTTATCAAAAGTTCTTTAAAAGAGGTTTCTACCTCAAATACCTTTAAAATGCAAGCCTGAAAATCAATTTGATATAAATAAAAACTGTATGATGCATAATATAAAATGCACTGGTTTAAAAAGTTAATGTAAAGTGTTTTTTTTTTTTTTTAAACAATACTTATGAAAAATGCTTTAAAAGCAGTTGTTATTCATAATTTAGCTACTCTAAGTTACAGAAATGGCTGCAAAGACGCACTCTCATTCAACCCTCCGCTTTCAATCTTAGCTGCCACAGTAACTCCCTATATTCAACTAACTGCCCCAAAGTGCTTTTTTCAATTATATCAATAATCCCAAAGGTGATTTTTTTTATATTCCTTACAACACTCTACATGTTTAGTCAATAAATTACTGTAATTCTTTTTAATATCGTAATTATGTTCATAAACTCTCTCAGTGGCCGCTCAGTCTTCCCCTCATAAAACAGATCACATCTAGAGAACCTTGCAAGGTAAACAATGCAAGCAGAACCACAATTTCCATACCCAAACTTAACTTTTGAGCCAATTCTGTTACTTAATTTAACAAATTTGTCCTCATTAATATATGGGCACTGTTTACAATAACCACGCTTAGTTGTCCCTTCTTTCTCCTTGTTAAATGTCCTTTATTTCCTTCAAAAAATTGTTTTGAAATTCACCGTTTTATTAATATAAAGTGGTTCCTTACCAATAATTATTGTTAAATCAATATTATCATCTAGAAATTTCCAATTCCCTTTAATAATATTCTTTGTGTGTCATATTTCACTGCACAAGCTATTTCACAACATCTTTCCTCTTGTGTCTCGTCCACATTGTCCTTCCTAATACCATCTTTCTTTTTACCCAACAATGGTATGTACCTATATTCCCATCCATTAACCACTTCCCTCATAATCTCAGTCACCCTCTTTCCATAAATCTTACTTTTAATTTTTCAATTTCCTCTTCCAAATCCTGGCAACTAGAAGTCATAGGGGCCACCCTTATACATTGTCCTTTAACCAAAATTCACTTGAGGGAATAAGGATTTGAACTATTAAAGTGCAAATAGGAATTACTAAATGTTGACTTTTGATAAATCATTGTTTTAAACCTGGAATCTGTGTGTTCAACCTGGACGTCCAAGTAATTAATAGTATCTTTGTTGTAATACTTGTAGAATTTATAAAAACAACTGATTTGTGCAAAAAATTCAGAAAATGTATCACTTTGTCATCAGGTCCTATCCATAAAATAAATATATCTAAAAATCTCAAAAAGACCTTAATATATTCGAAAAACTGACAGAAGTACCTTTTTCCCCCCCAGGGCGAATGGTACAATATTGGCATAAATGGGCACACATGCTGCACCCATTGCCACTCTTTTTGACTGCTTAAAAGCCTCACCTTCAAAGTATATATAATTGCTCCCTAAAAACTGTTTTAGCAAACTCTAATAATAACCTTACATTTTCACCAGTTAAAAATTCACATTCTATCAGTGTGTCTAAAAAAAAGAGCCAATCCTCCTTATTTAATTGTAACTGAATTAAAAAGGTCCACTAGATCTACTGATAAAAAAACTGAAGACCTTTCCCAGAAAGTCCCATGAATCCTTCAACAAATCCATTTTATATTCATAATGGATTGGACAATTTAAATAATGGTGGATATGAATCCAAATTCAGAATAAAATACACAGAAGTTCATCTAATTGGAAATGGCACGTCTTAATCACTCCAGCAAGATCACTATACTTTATACGTCATTGATCTGCCGCATTATAGAGTGCTGTTGCATTCAGTATCCTTCAAACAAGTTACTCAAAACAAACTGCTCAGAAAGACTTACGCAATTGTTACTTTTCACCCCACACAAATTACTCAGAGGTGACGACTCTCTGGCCAATTTGAAAAGCCCACGTATGAAATCCACCATTTGGGAATTATCACAAATATAATGGAAGCTATCACCAAAAACACATAACAGAAAAAAATGGCATCACACAAATCCATCCAAGATTATGTAATAAGCTTATAACCTTGTTAAAATCAGTCATTCTCTTCCTTCAGAAACAGTCTAGACACACAAATGGGAAATACAAAAAAATATCAACATAAGATAATGGAAATCAAGCTTTCTGAAAGCAAATAAGTCACAAGTTTAAAAACTTAACATTCTATACATTCAGTACGTCCAATTCAATGTATGGGGTTCTCGAGCCACCACTTAGATCAGATCCAGCAAATTAAGCGCTCCAGCCTCGAGTCCTTTACGCATCTTTCCTTCCCTTAATTCCCTTGTCCTACTGACTAGCTCAGATCTCATTTTCCCTCTTTCTGAGTAACAGCAAGATCTGGGCAGATAAGTGTTCCACCTCAAAAATTTCATAATTTGTAGTCATTCTTAGCCAAATCTATATATCAATCAGTTGGTCCTTTCTTTAGTGTTACCTAAAAATTGTCCATTTATTTACTTTGCCAGTTTTACCAGTGCCTTCTCATTGGTGTGGTCATCTTTCCTTCCCTTCTGTTTCTATGGGCTGTTGCAAAATTAGAGATAGTTAGACACAGAAAGATGTAATTAGAGATATTTAGATATAATTAGATATCTTTAGTGTGCTGTTCACTTTTGAATAATAGTATTTTAACATGTAATATTTTGTAGTGTCTGTACTTAAACTACAAGGCACTCCAACAGTCTAAGTAAAGGCTTATTTATTCTGTTGAATTGGAGTTACTCTGGCCTCAACATAAAGAAGTCTATACTAGCTTGAAAAATGTACAGAAAGTGGTCATAAAATCTCCCAGCAGGATCATTATGACTTGTGCATAGTCTGCCTGGGAAAATCACATCTGTCAGTGTCATGTGAGATTTTGGCTGCCTTGCGACTCAGAGCTTAACGGGCAGACTGAACAAGCTCATTGTCAAAAGGCTTCTTCCTCTGGATCCAAACACCCCAAACCCAAGAAAGTCTTCAAAACAAAGTTTCTGAATCAAAATATTTGGTTCAAGAAAGGCAAGTGATACTTCAGTTCTCACTCAAAGGACTGAGGAACATGCTTGCTAGGACACCAACAAATACACCACCTCCAGATCCTGAAATTGGACAGAAGATTACAATCCCAGACTCTCCAAGAAAACAATTCTTGGACAAGACAGAGCACAGCACCTTCCCTCCAGGCCTCCTTCTGCTCAGTCCTTCAGGTCATATAAAGCACTTCTGCAGCTGATCTCGATCGCCTGTTGCAGAAACTTCTTATGATCCAGGTAAAGATGGGGGTCATTTCTATCCCATCAACTCCAAGGTCAATAGGATCCATCCATTTCACTCCTATCCAGGTACCCTCACCTGAACAGGTACACTCACTAGTCCAACCTTAAGTATTGGTCATATCAGAAGTCTCTCCACCCAGATCCTGTGGCTCAGAGACCCAAATTCCAGGTTTCATTGGCTCTGGGACTCATGAATCCATCAAACTGCGTTCCAAACTTGATGGATCCCATTTCTGAGTCTAAGTCAAGTGGGCACCTTCACTGGTCACTTCTGAGATGTCCACCTATGAGCAGGCGTCCTTAGCAGATTACTCTAGTGTTGACTCACTCCTCGGTGGTGGTGACTTTGGATCTGACAATGGGACTGGCTTGTTCAAATCTGCTGAAGGTAGGCACAGCCTCAAGTGTTGGGGAGGATGATTTCTCCACCTCAAAGGGCAGATCCACAGGTTCCACAGAGGACAGTTCCACCCCTGGGTTCTCAGTCAATTTAGTCTATTTCTGGAAAGCCCTCTACAGATCAGAGTTGTTCCATCTACCCCAAACTTTCTACTTTAATGCAGAGGCAGTCCTCAGAGGACATCATCTCTTGAACCAACTAAGAGTATGCAAGATGAAGCATCTAGACTCCCTGTCAGAGTCAGTCACATTGCATATCGACTAGGATGATAGAGAGGGGTCTCTACAATCCCCCCTTTTCCTGGGAAGCCGCCTTTGGAGAGATCCTGGAGCTCATGCATCAGAGGGGTTAACATCCCACAAAACATGCAACTCAGGATGAGATGGTACTGTTTGAGGCATATGGAATGACTATCAACATCCTGGGTGGTAGACAATCTAAGAGAGAGTTGGTAGTTAAGAATTCATAGCAGGAATCAGATACCTGTGAGATGGTTACCAAGAAGCTAGATAAATTTCTTGTCCCCCAAAAGACAAACCTTTTTGGTCCAAAACACCTCCAGCTGACTCCATAATTATAGCAGCAGCAACTAAGAGTTATCTGAGGACTCTTCCTCTATCCATCCACCAAACAAGGAACTGAAGGTGATGGATAGGCTGAGGAAGCGGACATATGTTTTTTGGCTCCTTTGTGATTCAGACCTTGAGCTATGCTACCTGCATAAGGTTCCAGTGGGATCCTGGTTAGCAAGTGTTATCCACTTTAAAGAACCCCCTTTCTCCTGAGTCGCAGAAACACCTTCAAACTATTCTGATGACCAGGTCTTCCACTACCAATCTCTCCATGTGTCTGATGCATAACCCAGTGGATGAAGCAGCAGAAGTAGGCATTGCAATGGAACATCATACCTGGCTGCAGCTATATGACTTTGTGGACAACTTTTAAAGTGTCCTTCACCAACTCCCCTTTTGAAGGTAGTTCCTTATTGGAATCAACAAAGAAACAGAAAATGAGCAATTGCACGCAAAATGCCAAGACACACACTGCTGTGGGAGTCAAGCTCAAGGCCTCCCCAACACCCTTTTAACAGGAACCAAAAATGGCCTTGTTCACTCTGCTTCAACAAGTCTCTGAGTCAATTTGATTTTATCCCTTCATACCACAAAACCAGTGGCTTAGCTTGTGGTTGATTGTGTCTTGTACTATCTAAATATGTATCAAAGCTACAGGAAGTCTAGTTTTCTGGACATCCGAGTGTACACAAATGACAGAGTCCAACAAGTAACCAAGTAAGGCATGCAATGACGAGACCTACTTGAATGCTATGAGAAAGAGGAGGTTTGACATACATTTAATCATCTGTTTTTACATAGAGAATGATAATGAAGCATTCCCTTGTAAAGTAAAGACGACTCAAAAGTTTTTTTGCAACACTTTAGCCTAGTTTTATGTCTTCCTATCACAAGTGAGACCAGATCTTGAGAGTCTCAAAACTACAAATAAAACACAATTACACATGAACAAGTGAACCAAAACAAGGCAGAGGTTTTGATAAACTCCAAAACATTTATCATAAGCACTTTCGCAATCATTCAAGACCACTTCATCAGAGAATATACAAAAATAAAAACAATTACCTCCATATAAACAAATTCAAAGGCATTAATATCCTACCAATAAAGTAAATCTGCAGCATCAGAAATTTCATATATCATCACGTCAACCCAGGAGATCAAGAATTCATCATGTATCACTCAAGAAATTCATTATAAATAATCAAAAAACATTACTAAAAAATATATATATCAACATTTACATAAATAAATAGATAGATGTCACTACATAGACTAATTCAATAAGAGTCCACCATTCGTAACAGAATTACAAAGAATAAAACAAAGAAGCAGCACACATTTTATCGCTTCTTAAAGGCATTCTGACACAATAAAATATCTAAAAGCAGTATACCTAACATTCTTCTATGTAAAAAATCAAGAACACAGTTATGAAATATCAAAATAAAACTGTAGCACATGCTATATACTTTCTTAAAAAATATCTATTCATGTGAAAAAAATGAAACGTTAAGACCCTATCCAAAACATACAAGTAAAAATGATTATGCACATATAAATAAATGATATATATACATAAAACTTATCTATGGAGACCCCAAGCTTTAAGAGCAGGTTTAATAGGTATCTTATCATTCAGACTTCTCCCTGTATCAGCCTTCATTCTTATAATCCACCTCATTTCAGACATTTTGCCTATATTTCTAACATCTCCACCCCATCCATTGACCTTTACTACTTCTATAACTAGAAATCTAAAACTATGTTTGGGATTACTTAGTACTACATATCTAGCTAGAGCATTAACAGTTATTCCATTTTTAATATTCTATAAATGCTCCCTTATCCAGTCTTTAAGATGTCTAACAATGGAACAGAACATGTTATAGAAGTTTCCACAATCACTTGTTGATGAAAAACTGGGCAGTATGCTTGAGTCAGTGGTTTTGTATGAGAGAAAATTACTACACCAGAAGCAAAAGAAAATTGAAAGAGATGGAAGGGATTTTTTACATGGACATGCATTTGCTTAGCCGAAAACTGTGGGACGGAAGTATCCTGAAACATCTGACAACACTGATTCCCTTGAAATTGAGTGTCCAGAACAGAATCCAAGTGGAGGTGATAAGATTGTGAATAAGATATTGCCACAGACAGCAGTACAAACAAATACCTCTTACCAATGTGATGGCCTCGTAAATAGAGGAGGTCATGGAAACTACCCTGGCAAATACTGGAAGCGAGGAGGAAAACAACGGTGTTGCAAACCACAGAAGTCATGATACATACTCCCTTACAGTCGAGATGGGACAGACGCAACATGTAGCTTCAAGTCATGAGCATAGCAGGATGTGTGGCTTGACTGATAAGATAATGGGTCAGGATTTCCCTTTATTTCCACTTCTGATCAACAAAGAGACTATAAGAATGAACCACCGCTCAAGGAGCAGAAGCAGAACGAAGAGAAAGATGCCACAGAACTCTGGGAGTAACCATACACTTAAATGAATGTGGCAGCAGGAGGACAATACCTAGTGTGGAACATTTCATCAAGAGTGCTCTCTAATGATGAACATTCATTACTTGAAAAGAGCTTAATGTTTATACCAGCGCAAGCAGCAGAGGTAACTGATACCATAAATGACTTAAAACTTTTTGTGAGGAACTGACTTAAAACTTTTTGTGAGGAATGCCATGTTTAAGATAACTTTTAAAAATAATGATAATATTAGTAGTACTGGTTTTAGGAAACCTAGTACGTACACTCCAATAAATCATCTGCTTCTAGAAACGTACGAGAACTTATGTGAAAATGAGTTGAATGAAGTATTAGGAGGTGATAAGAAAGTAACTTCTAAAAATTTAAGTGAGAAGGAAAAACAAGCTATACACCAATTACAAAATGATGCATCTATTGTAATGAGACCAGGAGATAAAGGGGGCCCTACAGTGGCTATGAATCGTGATATTTATTTTAATTCAATTAAACAAATGTTGACTAATGAGAATACATATGCAAGTTTAGAAATGGTTGATCTGGAGAAAATGAAGGCTAGAATACACAATACCTTGTTTGATTGTTAAGTCATGACATCAATGATGAATCAGAAAATTATTCTATAGTAGAAGAACCAATGATATGTGTATCATACTAGGGCTCCCAAAAATTCATAAAGATCCATTTTTTCTTCCTTTTAGGCCTATAGTTGCAGGAGGAATTGGTGAATAGAACCCCTTTCAATATTTATTGAGATGCACCCAAGACCTATTTTGAATAAGAATGAAACTGTCTTAAGAGACACAAGACACTTATTAAATGATTTATACATGTATATGATGAAGCGGATGAATAATCTCAATTATGTATTGGTTACTCTAGACATGCAATCATTATTTACCGTAATTTCTAACACAGTGGGTCTTACTATGCTTAAACAATATTTGAATAAACCTAGCAATTATGATTTGAAGTTTATAGAATTGATCGGTCTCCTAATGGAGATTGTACTACAAAATAATGTTTTTATGTTTGAGCAAAAACTGTACCTACAGAAAGATGGCATAGCTATGGGCACTTCGTGTGCAAATAGCTATGCCAACATGTTCATGGCTTTCTGGGAGAAAGAACATGTTTTGAACTTCGCAATGAAGCACTTGGTTGCATTTTATCAACGATTTGTCGATGAACTTTTTATGATATGGACATGCAGTGTGTGGAATTGAGTTAATTTTATGAGTATTTGAATAAGAGTACCTCTTTTTTGAAGTTTAGTTTTAACACCTCTGATACTGAGATAGACTACCTTGACGTCAGGATTCATAAGATGTTGGCACTGAAATTCATGGGAAAGCATGCAGTAGGAATACATTTTTACATCCACAAAGCATGCACTCAGCACGTCTTCAGAAATATTATAACGGGACAAGGTATGAGGGTATCGAGATTAAATGCCAAAGATGAAGGGTTTCCAGAAGAATTGGTCAACCTGAAGAAGAAATTTCATAAGAGAGGATATAATGATGAAGATGTTGAGAACATTTTATCTGAAATACCAAGACTTACACTGACGCAGGCAAAACCTTATTTTTCAGAAGATTCTTGCAATAATCTCATTAGGAAGAATGATAACATGATTCAAGTACCCATTTTTTTTTTTTTTTTGAGTAATGTGGGTCAAGTGATTGAGGTGTTGAAAAATCATTAGCCTGTCCTGACAACTGCCTGAGTGATAAAACCTATAGTGGTAGAAACACACAAATTTGTTTTTAAAAATAAGAAATCCCTCAAAAGGATGTGCTATTTGGTATGCAACAATGAAAACATGTTGGGGGGCCTAGAAGGGAAAATATAACAAGGGAATGTAGATTTTTGAAGAAATTTATGAAAATGTTTGGCATGGAAGATGTGAATTCAGTACTAGGTGTTCAGGATGAATTTAGATATTACTTACCAAGATACAAAAACTGGGCTAGGCTAGATAGATTTTATATCTCATAGGAACATGTGCATTTAATTGAAGGTCTTGAAACGCACCCAATAATTATTTAAGATCATGCACCAATAATACTAAAATAAAAATGCAAGGTAATGACATGAAAATGAGACACTGGCACTTTCCCACCTATCGTCTGAAAAGAGAGGAATTTAATGAATGGGTTGGAGAATTAATTCAGGAACTACTAAAGAAGATAGATTTATCTTCTGAAAACATTGCTAAGGAGTGGGATAAAATTTAAGTGGAGTTTAAAACTAGGTTGGAAATAAAAGAAAGGGAGATATGGCTAAACAGTAACAAGAATTATTTAGAGGGATTGACAAATGTTGAAGTATTGCAAAAAAGGGGGAATCTCTCAGAACAAGAAAAGCAGCAACTGCAGAATTGCTACACAGAAAATAAGGAATTACCTTGAGAATATGCACAAGTTTAGAAAAATTGCTGTTAAGCAACTGTTTTTTATAATAATTCTAAAGCACAAAAACTTCTAGCACAACAATTCAGGCAACAAAAAATGGAAACGGCAGTCACTAAGCTTAGGGAGCCTATAACAAGGAAGATAAGAGGCCCTGTAGAAGTATTAGAAATATTTCGGAAATTTTATGAAAATTTGAATAAAGCAGAGAAATTTGGAAACCAACAAAAGGTACAAATGGAAATGTTTATGGAAGAATTAAATATGCCAAAGTTAGAGGCAGATAAGGTTCAATTACTGACAGGAAAGGAAGGCATGAGATAAAAATGGCTATGTATAACCAATCTACAGGAAAGTCTCCAGGAGTAAATGGTATTGTGGAAGTTAAGAGGGAAAATCTGACAAAGATCTGGAAGGTTTTAACAGTATTTTAAGAGAAAGAGAAGTAACAGCATCCTGGAAGAAGGCAGTGGTAACGGTAATACCTAAATAGGGTAACGATCCATCGGATCCAGCTTCATACAGGTCCATTTCAATACTAAACCATGATTATAAAGTGTTTATGTCTACAATGGCTAAAATAATGGCAAAAGTGACACCAAAATTGATAGATATGGATCAGTGTGGTTTTGTGGAGGGGAGGCAAACATTTGACAATATTAACAGAACACTGATGATCCAGAGGGAAGCAGAATATAAAAAAGTACCAATTTTATTGGTGGGTCTTGATGCAGAGAAAGCATCTGATAGAGCAGATTGGGACGTCATGAAATTGAAGCATTTGCTTTCCCTGATACAATTAAAAGGCTGATTAGAAGAATATATGAGGGATCGAAGGTGCGAATTGAAGTGGGTGGGGTCCTTTCCAATAATTTCTGCTCAAGTAGAGGAACCAGGCAAGGTTGTCCACTTTCCCCTTTGTTGTTTGCATTATATTTAGAACCACTGGCAAAGAAAATAAGGGACTCATAAATTCAAGGATATAAATGGTATGGTAGTCAGGAAAAGCTGGCTCTATTTGCAGACGATATTAAGACAGTTTCACATCTTCTCGTGATACAAAATTAATGAAGCTAAAGCAAAAGCAATAGCGGCAAATTATGTACCCACACACAAATTGGTCCAACAATGTCCATATTTATGGGGACATGATAAAATTAAGTATTTAGGAGTATGGATTAGAAATGACTTTGTTGTGGCAGCTAAGGATATGTGGGAAGAGACTAAACAGAAGACAATACAAAAATTGAGAAAGTGGAAGCTATGTTATATGGATATGGATACTAACATACAAGCCATTAAAATGTTTTTAGTCCGTTTAGTCTTACATACAGGTCAGGCACACTTTTTTCAACTGGAGGAGAAGTTGTGGATAGCAATTAAAAAGGAGCTGAAGGATTTTATCTGGGAAGGGAAGACAGCAAGGGTCAAATGGGATAAGCTGATTCTACCAATAGAACAAGGTGGACTATGATTACCTAATTTAAGGGGGTATTTTAGAGCAACACAGTTAAGGCTCTTATATATAGCACAAGCAGAAAACTATAATTCAAAGTGGAAAGGAATGATGCTGACAGAGGGGGGGAAGCTCAAGAAATAAGGAGAGATTGAGATTTTGGATGCAGACTCTTAAGGAGAGCAACTAAAATCATAGAGAGTATTATATTCATAAAACAGCATGGAGTATTCTAAGAACCAAACCAGCACAAGAATGGAGAAAACTGATTTTGCCGATAGGGCTGACTGTGGGAGCTATAATTTATTGGAGAAAATTGGCAAAGGAACCAAGATATTGGGAGCAAATAACTAGAAAGGGAAAGGTAACAGAATGGGAAGAGGCCAATAATTTATTTGGACTGCAGGTTAGAGATTGCCTTTCCTTTCAAGGACTGATATCACAGTATAGGCAATGAGAAAGAAATAGGGGGCTCAAAAATGAAAGACCAGCACTGGTAGAGTTTTTACTAGAATCTAGAACAGAGGCTGCCATTAAAAAAGTAATAATTAATAAAGCATATAAAATATTGCATGACAATTATGAGAATCAATCAGAGGAACTTAGAAAGGATTTTGAAGAGAGATTGGATAAGCAATTCACAAAGAGACAATGGGGGATGTATACCACCCAAATATGCAACAAAGTCTACAAGATTTAGGACCTTTGCCTGGAAGTGTTTACATAGGTATTTTTATACCCCATGTAGACTCCAAAGAATTTTTCCTCAGGTGGATAGCAAATGTTGGAGGTGTGACTGACGAGAAAGAGGTAGCTGGGAACATGCATTTGGGAAGTGTGATGAGCTTCCAGACTTTTGGGGATTCCCTGCAGACCACTTTTTCAGAGATCCTGCGTGAGCAGATTGGACTGATTGAGGAGATGATTTTTTTGAGTTATGCTACAGAATCGGAATTGCCTGGCCATAGTAAAGCCTTGCGGAGTCTAATTATAGTAGCTGCAAAAAAAACAATTACTAGGAAATGGAAATCAAAGTCCAGACCTACTTTACTAGACGTAGTGAATATAGTAACATATATAAAACAACTGGAATTGGGATCTTTAGAAAATGGAAGGAGCAAACTACAAGGAAAAAAATGGGAATTGTGAGAACAATATATGCAGAGCAGGAATAAGGTTTAAGAGGCAGAATTTGAATGAGCTATATAACGCTTAACTGACAATGACTGGATGGTTTATAAATGATGGATAATGTCTACAACTACACTTTCAATGGTTTCTGTGATGTAAACTGCAACTAAAGTGACATCATTTTGTACGTTTTTCATTTATACAAATGTAAGACTACCTTTGTCATGTGTGTAAATTTAATAAAGATGTTTGCAGAAAAAAAAGGATGTTGTGCCCATTGCCAATAAAAGGAATGTATGTAGAAATTTTCCATGTTCTAAATACAACTACTGTAATTATACAGATTCAGAGAGTTGCAGGAATCCAGGCACTGGCAACCAATTATTTTTTAAGCTTTATGCTGATTGTAATATCTGCCATGTGGTATACTTAGCTTATCGTTGTCCGTTTTTTTTTCCATTTAATATAGGCAAGATTGATAGACATCTTAAAGACGGGGTAAGGGAGCATTTGCATAATATTAACAACGCAATAACAACTAATGCTCTAGGTAGACATGTAATTCTAAATAATCCCATACATAGTTTTAAAATTCTAGTTATAGCAGTAATAAAGGTAAACGGACAGGGAGGAGACCTTAGAAATATGACCGAAACATCTGAAATGAGGTGGATTAGAAGAATGAAAGCTGATAAGGGCAGAGGTTTGAATGATAACATACTTATAAAACCTGCTCTTAAAGCTATGGGTCTCTGCAGACAATTTTAATGTGTATGTATATGTATATATGTATATATATATATATATATATATATATATATATATATATATATATATATGTATAGAGAGAGAGAGAGAGCTCATTTATTTATAAATGCATTTTTTGGATAGGGTCTTAATGTTTCATTTTTTTTCACATGAATAGATATTTTTTAAGAAAGTATACAGCATTTGCTACAATTCCGCGGTGGTGCAGCGGTAGCGTTGTTGCCTCACAGCAAGAGGTTCTCCCGTTCGATTCTTGGCTGGAGTGCGGTGAGTGCCTTCTGTGTGGAGTCTGCATGTCCTCCCTGCGGTTGGGTGGGCGTTCGAAAGGCATGCGTAAATGGGCATGCCTTCGCTGAAGGTTGAACGTCGAACTGGCACCTCGACGTTCGTGAAAAGCTACTGCCAATCATTAGGGGACAGGAGTTGCGCTGTGGCGACCCCTAACTGGGAAAAGCCTAAAGACAACAACAACAACATGTAGCATTTGCTACAGTTATTTGATATTTTGTAACTATGTTACTGATTTTTACAACGCAGAATGTTAGGTATACCGTTTAGATATTTTATTGCGTCAGGATGCCTTTAAGAAGAGATAAAATGTGTGCTGCTTTGTTTGTATGCTTTGTAACTATGTTACAAATGGTGGACTTGTATTGACTTAGTCTGTGTAGTGACATCTATTTATTTATGCAAGTGATAATACAGATTTTTAAACAAGGTTTTTTTGATTATGTACAATGAATTTATGTGATAAATGATGAATTCTTGATCTCCTGGGTTGACTTGATACATGAAGTTTGTGTTGCTGTTCATTTACTTTATTGCTAGAATATTAATGTCTTGAATGGTATGATTGGCTGAAAGGATTCTGAATTTATTTATATGGCAGTGATT